>NW_015631718.1:142915-174221 GCF_001515625.1 Sinocyclocheilus rhinocerous
ATATATAAACTTTTATAAAACATTGTCAAACTACTTGCCAACATTTTTGTTTTTGAAAAAATTTCAGCTTTTAATCATGTTTTTCTTTGTATTGTAACACCACCTTGACTTTTTTCTTTTTACCATAATAACCACAAAATATCAAAATTTAAGAAATTGACAACATGTTCACCCAGAGGTTGCACTACATAATATGTCTGTCAATTTTACTTTTGGCAAAGGTCATTTTATTTTATTATATCTTATTTTATTTCATTTCATTTCGTTTCATTTCGTTTTCACTTCTTTGAAAATAGATCTTTTAGTTTTATTTATTTATTTATTTTGTTATTATTTTTCCACAATGTGTAAAGGGCAACAGACATTAATAAACAATATCCCATGAATATTTGGACTGGACTAGGCTACACTTTCTCTCTCACTTTTGTTTCTCTCCCTAAATCCTCATTCGCATCTCTCCTGTTGTATTTTCACTGGTGTTTTCGAAGCTTATATTTTTCTGTTTTTCTCACTTCTAATTCCTGTTAACATTCTGTACTGGGGGGAATGTTTTTAAATTAATACAACCTTATGTTGCAAGTCAATTTGTTTTTTTTTTGTATTAATTACATTTTTAATTTTTGTATAACTCAATAGTTTCAGATAACTCAAAAAAATTACTTGGATGAACATGGTTCAATCATGGACAGTTGTTTCACGTGATTGAATCAAGTTATTTGGACACGATTGAGTCAAGTTATTTTGGATTTTGTGCCAAAAATAAATAAATAAATACATTTAAAAATATATTTAACTTCACATCATTGACCTTTATTTGTTTTGTTAATAGCTGTGTAATAATATGCATTATAATAAGTAGCTATGAAGGATAATTTAGGGATATAAAAGACCCCTCTGTGGGGGTCTTTGATGTGTAGGTATGTTGTTACTGTATGAACTTGCAGATTGAGCTTGTGCTTCAGTAACATAAAGCAGACAGGGAAGCATTGCAGCTAGATGCTTTTGTTGCCCATTTTTCCTGTCTCTAAATGCTGATTAATTTTCTTCCACCGCGGCTTTGATCCACAGCTATTTTTACCACTATTCTTGTCTTTTAATGACATTGATTTATGCAGTCATTTGGCAGCTTGTATTTTCTCTTTCCTGTTGTCCGAGTCTGGTTTTAATTCAGTTTCCATAACAACCTCAAGGCCGTTCCAATGGTGTTGTATTTTGTCTTAATCCCACATTGTTTCTTTTCAGCTTTTCATGCTTTTCAGCATTACATGCTTCGGTTTTCAGCCTTGTTAGTGCGTTTCTCTTTCACTCTCTCTTTCTCTCATACAGATCCACCTTTTTATTTTCTCCATCATTCCTCCAACGTTTTCCCATCATCCAAGTGAAAAATTTCCTGTAAATCTCTAATGCAATGTCTTTCGCTGTATGAATCTGGAACCACCGGCTGCGGTTTCGGTACAGTGAGCAGAAAGGAAGTTTAGGAACGTTATTCAGAAGGAGGCTGTGATGTTTATCAGTTTTGCACGATCGTTGATGGCCCTCTGGCTCTGGCATGGCATTCATCCATCCATCAGAGCTCCAGAGAGGCCTTCACCAGCCTCCTCTTTCTCCCCCCAAGGCTCTCAGTGTCTCTATCCATCTCTCACACCGGGACCGCTTCTGACTGGCAGGTCATGTTAAGCAGCTCCTCATACAGGCACCCTGATGCTCTCACTGTGCTTATGGGAGCATTTAGGGTGAACAAAACAGTTCTGCTTTTTAGCAAAGAGAGTGTGAGGGTTCATGCACTTCATGTCAAAATATATGCTCTGAAAACAAGTTGCTACACATTTGGTGCAGAATGTGAACAAGTTTTCACTTGGTTTGAGCGGTATAATGTTAAAATTGTGTCAGCCGGTAAAGGAGATCTGCAGTGCAGCTTAATAAAGAAAAAAAGAAAAAATCTAACCAGATGCAGAAAACTATAGGCTGTATTGTAGATAGACACGTCCAGTATTGACCGCATTGTTGATTATAAAGGAGAGACTTAAAAAAATTAAAAACATGTTTATCCAGAGGTGCAGATAAAAAAAAAAAAAATCTGTCCAGAAGCAGAAAACAACTGTCGGCTTCCAGTATTGACAGACGATTATAATGAAAGTGATTTATGAAAGCAATTTAGTTCTGATGATGCGATAGATTGTCATGCAATAGATAATTACCGTATTGTCCCGAATATAAGACAATGTTTTTTTCTTGGAAATACATCTCAAAAAACGCGGTCGTCTTATATTCGGGCCAATACGGTATACAGAATGTCGTAACCTGCTGCATTTATATAAAATTCAACAGATGTGTCATAGGTGTGGAAATGTGCATAATATATAATGGCTGTTTTATAGCGGCTTCAAATGTGGCTCATCCAGTCATATTGTTATTTTATGTGGGGGGTTTTATCTTTGAAAGTGTTATGTAATTTTAAGCTGTTTTTGTACTGATGCCAGACTTATCATTCATTTGTTATGGATAATCGTACTTTTTGTTTTGCGTCAAGCCCTGCCCCACCCATCAACCCACACTGTCATTTTTATGCCGCTACAATATAAAAAAATAGACATTATGTTTACACGCTACATCTATTCATTTGGCAGATGCTTTTATCCAAAGATACTTAAAAATGAGGAACATCACAAGCAATTTATCATAAAAGCCAACAATATTTGTAGTACACTAGAGCAAAAGAGAAGTTTGTTCTTCCTTTTAACAGTTATTAAACACTAAAAAGGGTTTTAAAAAAAACATCTAAGTTAATTAATTTTACACAAGTCAAAATAATTATTTGCCTTCTTTGAATTAATCAACCTAAATGCATTAGACCAACAAAACTAAATTTAAAGGTTATTTAAGGTATAAAAAAGACTCCTTAATGTAATAACATAAGGTTACCACAGTGTAGGAAGAGTCTTATGGTTTTGGATGTATAGATATGTACAGGGGTGTAAAATACTTGAGCAATTTTACTTGATTACTGTACTTAATTATTATTTTGGGGTATCTGCACTTTATTTAAGTACAATTTAAACTCACTACTTGCACTTTTACTTGATTACATTTCTGAAGAAAAATAGCACTTTTTTACTCCTTACAATTTAAACAATTTATTATTAAAAAAATAACTATATTGTGATGTATACTGTTACTGTGATATAAGATTGTGGCCATACCACCGACTCAACAAGTCAAACTCAGATGTTTGTCTCTTTTTGCCATTTTGGTGGCAAGAAATTGTCTATTGGCTATTGTGCCCTTGCAGATAATGACCTGTGCAAAAGTTTGAACAATGCTCTGGATGTGGTTGAGTCAATGGTGTGTTTTGTTATGAGTAGCTTTTGCTGTATACACAAAATAGAGTGACCTTATAGCCTGTTATGAGCTTGGATTAGCTGAGACACACTCCTGACACACCTGGGGGATTTGCTTTCTCTTTCTGTGCCCTCACTCTCTATCTTTCCTCTGGCTCTCTCTTTATATATCGATCTTAATATGGCTCTCTCTTGCCCACCTCCTCTATCTATTAATCTATTATTAATAATGATTTTATATTGATCCAAACCTGGAGCTTAAGTTAATCTTTTTCTAAGCCTCCCCCACTAATTCCCACTTCTCTCGCTCAATCTTTCTCTCTCTTTCTCTCTCTTGCTGTTCTTCTGTGTCTCCCCAGCAGAGTGTAAGGCAGCAGGTGTGCTGTCACAGGCAATGAACGGGCCAATCACCTGGGGAATCAAAGAGCCTGTGACTCTGTCACTCCACACATCTTCTGACAGACAGCCCACTATTTATACCTCTCTCAGGGAAAAAGTGAGAGCAAGGGAGGAATTTTGTTAGAAAGAGGGAAAAAAGAAATAAATGGGAATGGGGAGATGCGTTTGAAGGGGAGATTGAACAAGAGTGAAAAGTCCCGAAAAGGGGAGAAGACACCGGCGTGTTTTATGGCTGACACGGTTTTCTTTCTTTTTGTCCTTTAGCTTTTTTCGTTCATGCATTTCCATGATGTTACCGTGCCGTCCATAAATGTGTACTGAAACTGTCTTTAGTTCTGTCGCTTTGCAAGGCGATGATTGTGATAAAGAAGGGATGTTTAATGAGGCGACGCAGCAGCTAAACGTAGCAAGTGCTGCCATGAGGAAAACACTCCACTCATTAGTATCTGCCATTCTCTCCAACTTGCATGTAAATGTGTCTCTGCATCTATGATGTTTTGTAGCTTTTTTTTTTGTGGAAAATAAACATCAAAACTTGAAACTGAGATTCTGAAACTGCACTGAGGACATGCTGTGAAGAAACCCATATCATGACACAGTCATGCAGGGCCAATGCATGGCCTTATGTTTTGTGTCCTGTGTCACATACTGAAGATACCAGACAAAAATCGGCAATTAAAATAAACCGCTCCAGCTATTTTTAAATGGCCTTTTTGTTGTTGTTGTTGTTGTTGTTCTTCGCCTTCTCTGGTTTTTATGTAATTTGATACATTCATGATTACAGACATTTCTTTGTACCGTTTGAACTGAATATGAGTGTGGAAATCTCTACATTTACAGGTTCAGACTGGTATACAGTGAGAGTGGATTTGACGGTGATGGATGTCAATGATAATGCCCCAGAATGGACGATGGTCCCTTTCCCCTACCTGAGTGTGGTCTCTGCTAATGCCCCATCAAACACACTGGTCTACAAGCTTCAAGCCAGAGATGGTGATGAGGGCATCAATGGAGAGGTGGAATACTTCCTGTCTGATGGTAAGCAGATTTCCCATCTGCCTCCTTATTTTATATCAAAGTTTATTTTATTTTATTTTCAGGTTTCTTTGATAAATAGCAAGTTCAAAAGAACAGCATTTAGATGAAAAGGAAGCTTTTGTAACATTTAAATGTATGTACTGTCACTTTTGATCAATTTAATGCATCCTTGCTAAATAAAAGCATTGATTTATTTCTTTTCATTTCATTTTCTCTTTCTTTCTTTCTTTCTTTCTTTCTCTTTCTTCAAAAAAAAAAAAAAATCTTACTGACCCCATACTTTTAAACAGTAGTGTATGTTACACAAGCTTTCTATTTCAGATACATCCTGTTCTTTTGAACTTTGTATTCATCAAAAAATCCTGAAAAAAATGTAAATGTAAATGTAAATGCATCTATCTATCTATCTGTCTATCTATCTATCTATATGTCTGTCTGTCTGTCTGTCTGTCTGTCTGTCTGTCTGTTATTATTAATAATCATAATTATTTTATATTATTCATTTAAGGGTAACACTTTAATATAAGGCTTAATTTAAAAAATTTATTTAATGCATTAACTAACAATGAACAACATTCATTTTATTGCATTTATTAATTGAGGTAAGTATTTATTTATAAATATGTTTTTCATTGTTCATGTATATTTGCTCATAATACATTAATATTAATTTATACAAGTTGTATATACAAGTTAAATGATACCTAAACCATTAACACATTTTAACCAATTGAACCTTATTGCAAAGTGTCACCATCATAAAATTTGCATTTCATTTGCATGTGGATGAATTGTTTTGTTATACAACAGGAGGTGACGGGAGATTTGAGGTGGACAGGAAGAACGGTCACGTGTGGACGACAGGCCTCCCCCTGCAAAGAGACAGAGAATACCTACTCACAGTGGTGGCTGCTGATCGGCAGGGCAGCCGCAGTCCTCCCGCTGTAGTATCCATCATCGCAGGCCCAAGAGCTCCTCAGTTCACCAACGTGTCTTATACAATTTCCATACCAGAAAACACACCAGAAGGGCAACCGTGAGTAAAGCCATAACACACACACACACACACACACACACACACACACACACATAAACACACACCCAATCTAGTAAATGCAGCAAATCTTATTTCCATAGTGTAATTCTAGCACGCCCTAAATGCATCTCCCACACCGTGAGAACACCGCTTATCCATCAGGATAACAAATAGAAACAGGATCATACTGCACTTACAGCCATCCACGCTCCCTCTGCTTCTCGCTGGAGCATCGCTTGTGTGAGTCATTGTGTACTACACGATGCAAAATTCATGAAATAATGATCTTTGACTATGTCAGGGTACTGTGATATGCATTAAAGATGCATTAACATCATAACTTTGTTCTGCTCGTATAGACAGCCGTGAGAGGTTAACCATGCGTTACACCAAGTAATGTATATGATAAAAGCCTCTCTTTTTTTGTAGTTTAATTATTTATTTATTTATTTATTTTAATTTGCTCCCACATATAGATGACAAATGGACCCTTTATTACTTTGTCTTTGTGCAGTCAGTGTTAATAGTTTAGCCCTTTGATATTAGATGAGTCACTGAGAAATGACTTGCATGATGCTGCTACAGGGAAGAACGATTAGCCGTGCTCTACACAGATGTACTGTATTAAATCAGGCTTTGCCTTGTAGCAAATTATCCTAAATCCATGTGGAATAAGTGCCTACTAGATCCATTTATGGCAGCTGCATGTCATTGAATATGCATTGTATGCTGTGGTGTATATTATTTTCCTCATACACACCTGTGATTCCGCCATATTGTTGCTTTCATTAAACTTAGACTTGGCACTGGCAGCCAAATCTTACTGAATCTGGTTGGCTTCATCCATATAGATATGCAAAAATATGGTTAATGTTAGGATAAGTATATTGCTCATGGCAACAAAATGGGGTGACGTTAATGTTATCCCCAAATGTTCTGGTCTCTGCCAGACAGCAGAGGCAAACCAAGCCAGCAGGCAACCTCTGCCAATGGGAATGGAGTTGTAATAACCACAATACCTGAAAGAAAGTCATATTTACCTTTGTTCGTCTGCCGTTAAGCTTCTTTGGGATTACCAAAATACTTGAATGTCAATATTGACTGCTTGAGTGCGTGATTATCATAATTTTGCCTTTATTTTCTACTCTCTGAATGTATCAAGAAACTGACAAATTGCAAATTATAAAGTGAAAAGCTCCCATAAATGAATTATATCATTTAACAGTTAATTTTTTTTTTTGAGAAATGCTCATATAATGCTTATATATTTATGTTGCCATATAAAATGTTACATATATAGGCTGTTGGCTTTATAGTAATAATAATAATAATAATAATAATAATAATAATAATCTTATATTCTCCCAAAGTTGTGTACAGTATATCTCATTCAAATGAATATATCACCCAAAACATGTCATTTCGCAGTTGGTGACGAAGTAGTCAAGAGCCAATGAGCATTTGATATCACTGACATAAAGCCTTTGCTTGAATTTTTCCCAAGGCAGCAATTTTTTTTTTTTTAATTTGTAGAGAACTTATTACAAATTTTGTGCCCCATGGCAAACAAGATGTGTGATTTATGGTTGTGGTTAAATGATTATCCTAGACTAATGAATGCTGTGATATCTTTATTGTCACTTCTTACAATCAGCTATAATCGCTCACTTCTAATTTGATTTGTAAATATTTGTGTTTTTCCTACTTTGATAATGCTTAATAAAATGTCATGGAATTGCAGTGATACACTTTAATTGCTGGGTTTTATGATTTTGTTCTCTAAGTGTAAGCACTGGTCATGATTTGACCCAGTGAATAAAAATCAACGAGAAAGAAAATTACAATAACAGTAAGACAGATGCACCTTAAAGGAGTAGTTCACTTCCAGAATTAAAATTCTGTCATCATTTACTCACCCTCCACTTGTTCCAAACCTGTATGAGTTTCTTTCTTCTGTTGAACACAAAAGAAGATATTTTGAGAAATGTTGGTATCCGAACAGTTGATGGGCACCATTCCATAGTAAGAAGAAAAAAATCCTATGGAAGTCAATGGTGACAGAATTTTCATTCTGGAAGTGAACTTCTCCTTTCAATGAAAATTACAACAGAGGTTGTTTTTTTTAGCATCAGGATGAGACTAAAGTGAGAGATATTTTGATCTATGTCATCGGAAATGAGGAGGAAAACTTTTCCATTTCCGCTTGCTTTCTTTAGTAATGGGTTTGCTTTGCCCCCAATATATTTGTTAACCAGCACAGTACTGTATGTTCTTTGATGCTGTGTAATTGTAAATTGTTTATTCTACATTTACACAAGATCAGTGAGCCTGTGGTGAATCTCTTACCTGCTGTAGCTGTTTCCATTTATCTTAACATTTATTTCCACAACATACAATCCTCCACTTACCCACATTCAGTTACGACTAAATGTCTCTAAAGATATACTGCATTCACATTGGAAGTTGAATTCATTGAAACTTATATTCAACAGATGTCCATATTAGCTCAGATGCCCTTGGTGCACTTATCATTCTATTTACCTTTGTTAACCCATTCTTTTTTGCTTTTATGTTTGTTCATTTTTAGAACAGCATAATCAATTATAGTCAATAATCATCATTGATTATTGTCAATCAGGTTGTCTCTCTCTTTGTCGTTTCTCATCCAGCTTCCTAGTCACTCCAGCAGTGTCCTTCCAAAAACAGATTGTAATTTACAGCCTGCTCATCAATCCCAGCAGTCTTTTCAGCATCCAGCCAGAGACGGGGGAGATCAGTCTGACCCATACTATAGACTATGAGAGTGACCAGCACCGCTACCTGCTGCTGGTGCGGGCCAGTGAGAATCAGGACAGTCTCAGTAGTGCTGCTGAGGTGAGTGCTGCAGGTGCACAGACAAACTCAGACAGGATGCCCATTTAAGAATTGTACATATTCTGCACATTCAATCAACTCTCTTTAAATCATACAATGATTATGCTTTGTTATGCATGGTTGTATTTATTTATTTGTACCTTTGGTGCTTATATATTTGAGATATAATATATTTTTTATTGATAAAATTAACATTTCTGTATTTCTAAAACATCTACATTTTTAGACTTTTTTTTTAGATTTTGTTTTGAGTCTGACGAGAAAATGGTTCATTATCTCTTGGTTCTAACTTCATTACTTCCAGAATAAGACCTAATGAGTGATATATGGGAAGGTTTTGCTCATAATGAAATGTATAGTAGTGGAAATATATCCATTAGGTAGTTTATGGGAAAAACATCAATACCACAGTACAATGACTGTCAAGAAGACTGTTGAAAAGAATCTTCAGTATTATGAATTTTTCTAGGGAATTTGTCTTCAGTAGAAATTTAACTTTTATTGAACACTATATTTATTTCCCAGGCATGCACGTCTCAAAATGTTGATATAGATGTTTGCATAGCAACAGGGAAAAACGTGAAATCAGTGAAATAACAGTGAAATAGCAGTTAAATAAATGTGTAGTGAAAAAAGATGACTGAAGATATCTGTAGCAACAACTCTTATAATTATATGCTTTTGGCTGTCCATTCTGTGTCATTTTTTAATGCAAAAATGATATGGTTGTAAAGATAGCTAAGATATATATAAATATATATATATATATATATATATACAGTGGGTACGGAAAGTATTCAGGAGTCTGAATACTTTCCGTACCCACTGTATATAGAAAGAAATATAGATAAACAGACAGGTAAAAAAAAATAAAAGCAAAACAACTATTTTATTTTGAATGCGGGGTCACAGCCACTAGGAAAAATGAATTACTATGAATCCCTATTAAAACGCATGTCAGACCAAAATTATTCCCTTAAATTTTGTCCCAGCTAGCCAAACACAGCTGTCTAAACAAACAGTTTCATATTGAGCACTATTGCTGATTTGCAAGCTCCCAGCATTGCAGAATGAATACATTATGAGGTTAGTGTGTTATAATCTTATTTTTTAGTATTTCTTACTTGCTGGCATTATTTATTTTGCTGTGCTGTTTTTTTTGTTTTGTTTTGTTAATTGTTTAGTGATTTAAACAATAAACATTTCAATTGTAATATTATATACAGTATAAACTTCACTTCTCTTTTAAATTAAGACAGACTGATGATAATGTTCATGTTATTTATACTTTCCATTTAAATTTTGGTCACTTAAGAATGAAAAAACTACAATCGAGAGGGTTGTGGCACTGTGGGAAATGTAGGGGCAACAATTTAACTGAAATCAAAGAGATGCCTAGCAGTCCGTTCATTCCTTTTACAGTAACATTCCACTGGAGGTTGTAGTCTCACCTCATCATGACTTGATCTGGCTGCTCAGTGATCCATACATCTGTCCTGGCCTGAGGCAGGCCAGCCACGATCTCAGCTATTAGCTGGGGAATGTCTCAAAACAATGCAGCCACTGTGTGTCTAACTGCAGATGGGGAGCAAGAGGGCATGCAGACAAAACAATTATACTAAAAGACTGACAGACCCTTTTGACTTCAAGAATCCTGTGAGACGTGGTCCTGAGAGAAATTTGCCTGTTGCATTCTCTGCATTCAGGCACACCGCAGCCCATCTGTCACCCTGAAATCACTCTATAACTCTTCTCACATCTCAGTTTCTGGAGACCCCGAACACCTGTGCTAAAGCACCAGTTACAACAAACAAAACAAAACACGGTTTAAAATGACATAATTAACAATGTGCAAACTGAAAAGGCTTCAGAATCAATAATTATGGCCTATTCAGTCACAGTTATTAGGGTTCTCACAGTCATGGACAATCTGAAAATATCAGCAATATTTGTAATTGTTTTCCAGGCCTGAAAAAGTAATGGAAATTTCAGTAGTGGATATACATTTTCTATTTATGATCTGCTGTAAAAAAAAATATCGCCTAGAAATTGCTTGTGTAGAATAGCATTTCCTTGCATTCCATAGTGATGTGTGATATGTGAGTGAACTGATCTTTTGTGTCTGTTTATGTCAATAAATGAGTCAAACCAGTTCACGATATGTTAATCAGCTTCGTATTCCCGGATTGTGTCCGTCATATCAGATCTCTTTATTGATACAATGTCTTTGTATATCATTGGTTTTACTATCAACAGAATAACCACTGAGAGTAAAACTTATAAAATAGGGCTCTGAACAGTTACTGAGAACACAAAACTTTCCCTCAGGGATCTTTCTGTCTTGTAGCTCTTCTTTTTGATTCAGCCTTATATGAAGGCGTTTTATTTCATGTGATTTCGGATTATGGTCTCTGTTAGTGTTAGAAATATGGGTAACCTTGTAGACTCTGACCTGTTGTCACAATTTTGACCATTTCTGACTTGGCCTGTCTATTTTCATCTTTCCGGTCTCTAAAATTGCAGTGAGTAGGTTATTAAAGTCACTTAGCAACTGCCAGGAAGCTTGAGCAACAGTGTCAGGGCAAAAGCACTCACACAGTGTTTTTCCTCCTCCAGACAGCAACATTCAGCTTAATTCTTATGGGAGGCATTAAATGCCTCTTTTAGCTTCCCTGATGCTTTTGCAACAAATTGGGAAAGAGCTATAACATGGCAATGAGATCCTGGAGGACGTTTGTCCTTTTGTGTTGAGATTCACTACTTCACAACTACTGTATTTTCAGGCACAGATGTTTGTTTATGTAAGAACATAACTGCTTGACACCAAATAATTTTGCAGTGAGAAAGGGCCAAGAAAAACCTGGATAATGGTTTTAAAGCGTGATAGGATATGGCCTTTTAAGCTTGTTAAAAGAGCTTTTTTTTGGCAAGGCATTCTCAGACTCTGAGAAACACTGGGGACAGTCATAGTGATGTTCTAACTTACTCCCTGATAATAATTCACAAATTCAAGATATTATGATCTGCCCATTTGTTCCATTAACAATTCACAACTTTCTATTCTGTGCCTTCTGGCTTCCTTTCCGCTTGTTTTTCACAGGTGCGAGTGATCATCACAGATGAGAATGACTGTGTTCCTGAGTTCCAGCAGTCCATTTATAGCAAAGACGGTGTCCCTGAGACAGTCACGACTGCAACATCACTTCTGCAGGGTAAGGCTGTGGACCTGTGTTATCTCGAGGTCCTTGTATAACAACACATAATAGAATGACCTACTGTTTATTTTTTACATTTCATTTTAGTCACTTTGTCATGCATTTCATTTTAGTAGAAGTGACATTTGAAACCAAATATTCAAATATCTGATATATTTATTTAAACATGTATAACCATTTAACAAAAGCAACATGCAGAAACGGTCCTTGTGAAAACCAGGCTCATGAAAGAATATTCTGAGTTCACTATTGTAATACAATATTGTAAATTCTGAAGTGATTCATTGCTCATGTTTAAGGCAAGGGGCACATTGTAGTGTGTTGTTGCAGAAAGAGTGTATTAGCAATGTGACTTTGTTCTGTCTAGTGCACAACTTGCTTAATTTTGTGCAGATGCATGCTGTAATATTACGTTATATGGTCAGTAAGTAATTTTTTTGAAAGAAAGAAATTAAAGCTTTTATTCAACAAGGACACATTAAATTGTTTCTTGAGCACCAACTCAGCAGATTAGAATGATTTCTGAAGGATCATGTGACACTGAAGACTGGAGTATTGCCTGCTGAAAATTCAGCTTTGACATCATAGGAATAAATTACATTTTAATGTATAGTAAAGTAGAAAACATGTCTTTTAAATTGTAATATTATCTAACAATATTGCTGTTTTTACTCTATTTTTGGCACACAAGAGACAAAACGATCCCAAAACTTTTAAATGGTACTGTATATCGGTTTGGGTTATTTAGCAATTCAGTTTACTGGTGTTGATTTACTGTGGGTAAATCCACAATATTATTGGCTATAATTGGATTATATATATATATATATATATATATATATATATATACTGTAAAATACAGTTATGCGGTTATGTACTCACCAGTACATATCATGCAGTATTCAGTGAGCAGTATATCTATTGGATAAATGGAAACACCACTTTTGACAGTGTTGTTAGAACAGAGCGCTGTAAGATAAAGCAAGGTCATTAGTACACTCGCCTGCAGCCTGGTTAATCAGTACTGAAAGATGCCACTATGAAAGTACTGAATGTCTCATCCATCATGCGGCTTCAGTGGAGTGTTTCCATTAGACGCGACGGCAGACTGTGCTCTTACACTTAAGGGCGTTGCATAAAATATCCCTTAAATAATACTTAAGGGTATCTTTAGGTGAAACGTAATAAACCCTTAAAATTTATCTTAAGTATCCCTTAAAACCCATTAAGTGTTGCGTAAAGCCCCTTAACTGTCATTTTCCTAAGTATAACATAAGGGTTGGAAGATGTCATTTTAAGTGTTACACAAAAGTCTTCTACAAGTCATGATCGGCCGCTTTATATGTTAAACAGATTTTAATTTACGCATTTATTCACATATAAACATTGATCAAATTACATACAGCACATAATTAGCTCAAACGTGAGTGCGTCACACTCGAGAGCAAATTTATATTCCATATTTTATTCCTGTATTTTCCTACATATTACCTGGAGATGACTTGAAAAACACACATAAACCATATATTGTTGCAATTGTGAGTTTATTGTGTTTACGTTTCTGCTTTTTATTCAGCTTAGGCTACTTCTATGAATCCTGTTTGGACTTTCTGCGCAAGAGCGCCCTCCGGCTTCGAGTATGAATGAAACATTCACTGCAGGAGAGTTTAGCGCTTTAATGTTCAAATCGTTTTGGATATGAATAAAACGTCATGCATAGACTATCTTGTCTCTTTGCATTTAAAATAATTGAAGACAAAATGTGTTTTACTGAGAAAAAACAAGATTTGTTTTTTAAAAAGCCTTTTTCCAAAAGGTACATCTGGAAAAAGGGGGGTCGTCTTATAATCAGGGTCGTCTTATATTCGGGCCAATACGGTAGTACCTGAAAACCTCTACATGGACAGAAATGATGAGAGATATTTATTCGTTGTCCAAAGATGAATAAAAGTCTTATGGGTTTGAACTGACACGAGGGTGAGTAAATTATTTTTCTGAATTTTCAGTTTTGAGTGAATTTGGGTATCCGTCTCGTCTGGTCCTTCTCTTTCATATTTGGTTTTCTTTTTTGTTTTCCTTATTCATGTTATATTGTTTTCTGTGAAAACTTACACCACTATCTGCATTAACAAATAACGTGACCATGGCAACAGTCGATTTTTTTAATGGCAAAACATGGGTCGCTGCCGTGAAACACTTAACGGTTTCCCTTTGCTAAGGGAAGTGTTTAAGGGATTATATGCAACACCCTTAAGTCATTCCCTTAGGTAAGGGGAAATCACGCCTTAAGTCTCATACTTGGGGAAAAACTTAAGGTGCTTTATGCAACCGGGCACAGGTCTGTAATTTATATGCAAATGTCAAAAGGCTAAAAGGGTCTCTAAGACATAACCCAACAAACATGAGAGGTCGGCCCGACGTGCAGATCATGTCTATATTGCGTCGGTCGGTTGTGCCCGATAACCGATATGCAGAACCAATATTTATTTACTATTATAAAGTAAATAAATGACTGAGTGAAGTAAGTCCATACTTCACTTTGGTTTTTCCTCCTTTCAGTCATCTTAAAAAAAAGTGTTGAAAATTAGCAGTCTTTCATGATAAATTTAATCTTCATATTACAACAATAATAAAAAAAAAACATTTTATTTAAAGCATCAGCAGCAACACTAATATTAACAATAAGCAAAATAAATGTAGAAGGTCTAATGTTTTCAAATGGAGAAAATAAAGTAAAGGAGTCATATAAACTTCATTTTAAACTACAGTTTTAGTAGGTTTATAAGTGGAGCATTTCCTGATCAATCTGCTGAGTGAACAGCAAAATGAAAGCGGCTTCACAAGACTAATGATGAGCATAGACAACAGACAATTAAATTTAGTGCTTTTATTTCCACCATGCACTCATTCATGGCTGTATTATTTAATTAATGCAAAGTTACGTCTTTACTGGGAGAGGACTTGACGGATAATCTTAGCCTACGTGACTCCGACTTCATGAGACGATGAGCATATAGACAACAGAGAGCAAATTAAATTCAGCACTTTTATTTCCAACATGCGCCCATTAATGGCTGCATATTATTTAATTCACGCAAAATTACATCTTTATTGGGACAGGACTTGATGGATTATTTTACATGACTCCGTGAGTTCGTCTCTATTTCTTCTGTCGATCTCCAGCTTTATGCCACCGCGCACAGTCATTCTCAATGTTTCTTCAAAAAAAAAAAACCTTGTTGGTGCATTCAAGTCAAGTCAAGTCACCTTTATTTATATAGTGCTTTTAACAATACAGATTGTGTCAAAGCAACTGTACAGCATTAATTAGAAAAATAGTGTGTCATTAATGCAAAATTACAATGGTAAACACTACATTTTCAGTTAAAGGCAATACATCATTGAATTCAGTGATGTCATCATCCAGCTCAGTTCAGTTTAAATAGTATCTGTGAAATCAAGTCGACGATATCGCTGGAAATTAAGTGTCCCCAACTAAGCAAGCCAGAGGCAACAGAGGCAAGGAACCAAAACTCTATCGGTGACAGAATGGAGAAAAAACCTTGGGAGAAACCAGGCTCAGTCGGGGGGCCAGTTCTCCTCTGGCCAGACGAAACCAGCAGTTCAAATTCAGGCTGCAGCAAAGTCACATTGAGCAGAGGACTCAACTGGTTCCTGTGGTCTTGTCCCGGTGGCTGTCTAGGAGACAAGGTCTTTACTGGGATCTGTCTCTGGGGCTCATCTAGTTGTCCTGGTCTCCGCTGACATTCATGGCTGTCGAGGTCATCTCTAAGTGCTGATCCACCATCTGGGCTGGATACGAACTGAATCCGGGTGACTGCAGTGACTATCTGATCTGGATACAGACTGGATCTGGTGGCTACGGTGACCTCGGAATAAGAAAGAAACAGACTAATATTAGCGTAGATGCCATTCTTCTCACGATGTAGCTAGGCCATTTTGTGTTATTGGACGTGTTCCAAGTTCCGGTGGACCTAATTAATGCAACCTAACAATCCTTTAACGGATTTGAATATCAGAAATGTGTTAGTGTGTTATGTGTACACCAGGTTAAAGAGATGGGTCTTTTTTTTTTTTACAGAAAATAATTTATTTATGTTCTGATTATTGTTGAGCTGCAGGTTTAGGCTCACTTAAGTGACTGCATTTAATTAAGAATAATTTAATTATTTATTCTAATTATTTAGCCTGACATGTTTACTGTTCCAAAATGTTCTATATGTTTTTTCAAAATAAAATGTGTTCAGTGGAAAAAAAAAGTTTTTTTTTTTACCCAGATATTTAAAAATAACATTTTAGAGCTGTAATCGCAATACCGTGATCCCGTGAAACCATGATATTTTTTATCTAAAGTTATCATACCGTCAGAATCTCATACCGGCCCATGCCTAGATGTAGCAAGTACATCGGGTGTTATGGGAAGTGTTCCCAGTTCCGGTTGTCCTAATTAATGCAGCCTAACAATCCTTTAACGGATTTGAATATTAGAAATGTGTTCGTGTGTTATGTGTAAGCCAGGTTAAAGAGATGGGTCTTTAATCTAGATTTAAACTGACAGAGTGTGTCTGCCTCCCGAACAATGTTAGGCAGATTATTCCAGAGTCTGGGCACCAAATAGGAAAAGGATATGCCGCACGCAGTTGATTTTGATATTCTATGTATTATCAAATTGCCAGAGTTTTGAGAACGCAGCGGACATGGAGGACTATAATTCAACAAGAGCTCGTTCAAATACTGAGGTGCTAAACCATTCAGGGCTTTATAAGTAATTAGCAAGATTTTAAAATATATACAATGATTAATAGAGAGCCAGTGCAGTGTTGACAGAACCGGGCTAATATGGTCATACTTCCTGGTTCTAGTAAGAACTCTAGCTGCTGCACTTTGGAACATCTGGAGTTTGTTTATTAAGCGTGCAGAACAACCACCCAATAAAGCATTACAATAATCTATCCTTGAGGTCACTCTGTTTTTTTCAGAATTTAGCTGTAAGAAATTACTATGTGATTAAAATGATATCTCTCAAGGGTAACATGTAAAGCGTGAAAAGTAACGGCCCTAGTACTGAGCCTTGAGGTACTCCATACTGCACTTGTGATCGATATGATACCTCTTCATTCACTGCTACGAATTGATGGCGGTCAGATAAGTACAATTTGAATCATGCTAATGCACTTCCAATAATGCCAACAAAGTTTTCTAGTCTTTGCAAAAGAATGTCGTGGTCAATAGTGTCGAACGCAGCGCTAAGATCCAGTAGCACTAATAGAGAGATACAACCACGATCAGATGATAAGAGCAGGTCATTTGTAACTCTAATGAGAGCAGTCTCAGTACTATGACACGGTCTAAATCCTGACTGGAAATCCTCACAGATACCATTTTTCTCTAAGAAGGAATATAATTGTGAGGATACTATACTACCTTTTCTAGTATCTTGTTAGTAATTTAGTAATTTACCTATTTTATTTTATTATGTTTTAATTGAAATTGTAATTATCATCAAGACGTGCATTTTTTCCTGTCTGCACTTTTATTTCCAAAAGTTATGTGAAATCAACCAATCAGATTAGAGCCTTGCAAAAAGTGCTTTCCAGTTTTGCATGCAACCTGTGGCTGTGGCATGAGACTCTTATGGCCCTAGAAAGTCAGACTGAATCTGGAGTCTATGTACTAACTCCTGAGTGTGCACTTGTAACACACAGAATGGAAAACACATGCCCTCAGCCATGATAAGAAGAGCTTTCATATTCTCATTAAATGTTAGACAACCACAGCTGCTATCAAAGCACCACCGAAATGAAGTGATGGACAAAACAACAACTGCAGAGGACAGAGCAACTGCATTTGCAGACACAATGCCAAACAAAAGAGAACAAAACAAACAAACACTGGAAAGTTACCGTGGAGAAAAAAAAAAGAAAAAAAAAAAAAACACTGTTGGCCTGGAGAATAACAGGTCTTGGCAAGCAATTTGGGAGCTTAACACAGAGACTCCTGACATAATGGGAAAGGTGATGCAGGGAGGTGTACAGCAGATGTGCTGATTAGCAGGTGCATGCCAACCAGCATCTGCACACCCGTCTGTGTGAGCTTCATAACAATTATCTCCACCAACAACAAAAATATCTTGGTCTCTCCAGTTAAACCTGGAAGAACAGAATAAAGGCTACTTTTCAAGAATAATATGCAACATGTGGCTACTTATCAAACATTCATAATGAATGAGATGGACAATTTATGATGTAAGCATCTGGGGGAACTATTGTTTTCATAATGGCTATGGCTTGCTGGATTTAAAGGTCCACTTCAACTTTATGTATAGCAGAAGATTGTAGGACTCAGTGTGGATGTATCAATATGGAATTATCCCATTTAATTTCCTGTCTTTATCTTATTCTTATTCTTTAATGTTAGAATTAGTTGTAGTAAATGTAATTTCGTTCAGTGGAGGGGGATTCAAGACCTCCCACAAAGATAATCTGGAGGACTTAATGTCGTGCAGTTGGAATCACTGCAAAGTCAGTCTCCTAGTATTACAAAAACTGGATTCAATAAACTGCAAGAGAACTGAAGGGCAGTGTTGTCAGATCAAGTGGATGATTTCCAGTCCAAAAGCTCATCAAAGCCCGCTCAATCCAACAAAAAAAATGCCCAAAACATTAACAAATAATGTGATCGAATTTTATTGCCGTGTCAATCAAGGTCAAAACAAAGATGACAAAATAATATAAAAAATATACATTTCCAAAACAGATCAAATCAGGGCAAATACATCAAAGAGAATTACCAAATATAAATGTCCAGGTAGACACCAGCCTATGTCAAAATGGCAATCAAGAAATTAACCGATACCATCTGAAAAACACATGCATCATTTTCAGTGTCAACAGTCAGAATGAGCCAATTTAAAAGGAAAAATTGCCGTAACGTAATTAGCAGGTATTTCACACTCATTCATGTACACACCATGACAGTCAAAACTGTTTCATTTGTTGATACTGTACAATAATTCAATAACAAAACAAAAAAAATAACAATAATGTGCTTACCTTCATGTTGCACTGTAACTTCAGACAGATCTACAGCATGTCTTTCGTGAAGTACATGTAGAACATAATACAGAACTTTGCACAGTCAAAACTAATAAAGTCCACCAGCTTTCTGATGCAGGACAGGATCATATAGTCCCATATTCAGTTTCAGTTTTGATTAAATTATTTAGAGTTACATTGATATCAACTAAGATCCTTCGCGTCATCTCCCTCCACAGGTGTAATTCACGTTGTGGGAGTCGAGTCACTCTCCCACTCTATACCATGTAACATATTTAGGCCACTCTGGCATTGTGATCGCTTGAATATATAGCTATGCATTCAAAATCGGATCCCTCATCGCGCTAAAAACCAGTCATTCATGAAACATCACATCTGTCTGCTGATCCCTACTGATTGGCTAAAAGTGCAGCGGGTGACGTCAACATCAGCATCAGTCGACTCTGTAGAGGGTGTGTTTTTAGTAACATCATGGTGACTGATTGGATGCAGTACATGCACACTTGGGTTTTGTTTTTTAACCAATTAGCCTATACAGTTTAGATGTTTGAAAATCGCTGAACTGACCCCAAACCAGTCCAATTTTTGTCCACCCGCCCAAGCCATTTTTTACTTGAGCAATCAAATTCAAAACCACCCAATCTGGCAACACTGCTGAAGGGTCAATAATGGAATCTATCGCTGAAAGTGCCTTAAAAAGATCACTGTTGGATTTCCAATCAACTTTGGACAACATGTATCAAATTAGGCAACATTTTAAAATAATTGAATTACACTTTACAATAAGGTTCCATTAACTAACATTAGTTAAAGGGGTCATATTATGCTATTTTACAAAGTCTTGATTTTGTTTTGGGGGTGTACTAGAACAGGCTCTCATACTAGGTTGTTCGAAAAATACATTATTTTTCACATATTTTACATTATTACAACACCTCTCTCCCCAGTCTGGCATGGACGGCTCAAATAGTTCCTCTATCAAATGAAGGCCCGCCTTCTGAAATACGAAATGTGCTGTGATTGGTTAGCTGGGCCAGTGTGTGCTGTGATTGGCACCACTCGTCGCCTGGTCGGGAAATGTCATGCCCCTTACCATAGCCGCCTGCGAGCTTCAGTGTAAATATTGCATCGATATCAAATCAATTTGAGTGCGATTTAAACCAGGATGATTGTAACCATTCTAAGTTCATCTGCCTTGGGAAAGCTAGCATGTCTCCGACATAGTGATAACACTCGTTGCCTTCTCTAGTGCAGCTCAACCAGGTCTCGTCCCATTCATCGATATTTGTGATATCACAAATCCCGGAAATAATATGCGTTGTATTCCAAATGAGTTGTTCGTTGTAGTTTTTGAAAAGTAAAATAAAAAGTAAATAAAAAATCTCCTTTTGAAGTGGACTTTGAGCTTTGTAACTTCGCAGATCTTTTTTATGCTCAAACAGCAACATTACAGACTAACTAAAGTTGAAAAATGAAAAAGCATAATAGGACCCCTTTAATACATTAACTAACAAAAAGCAAGACATTTGTTACTGTATTTATTAATCTTTGTTTACGTTAGGTAATAAAATTACAACTGTTCATCGTTAGTTAGTTAATTAACATAAACAACTTACTATTCATGCATTAGTAAATGTTGAAATCAAAGGGTTAGTTCACCCAAAAATGAAAATTAGCCTGTGTTTTACTCACCCTCGGGGCATCCTAGGTGTATATGACTTTCTTCTTTCAGACGAATCCAGTCTGAGTTATATAAAAAATTGTCATGGCTATCCCAAGCTCTATCATTGCAGTCAGCGGGTGTTTCTGTTCAACTGTCCACAAGTCGTCAAATAAAGTGCGAGCATCCATAATAAAACATGCTTCACACGGCTCCGGGGGGTGAATAAAGGCCTCCTGTAGTGAATCCATGTGTTTTCATAAGAAAAATATCCATATTTCAAACGTAATAAACACTTTTCTCTCACTTCCGGTATCTGGCATACACGGAAGGTGTTCCGGCGGTGTTACACCTCTGAGATATGCTAGTCTCACGAGTTTTGCCTTGTCCAAATACCCACACTTGCGGTCTTTGCACTTGATCACTTGACTACTTATATGACGTATTTCCTGTAAGTGAGGATGAAGACCACAACTGTGTGTACAACTTTTCATTACCTGATGGGACACACTTGCGTATTGTAAAAACGCAAGTGTTTACAGAGTTAAAATTTTTATTTTCAATACTATTAATTTTAATGTTCAGTAGTCCCTATAACAGATGACAATTTAGTTTCTGGTGCTTCTAATGAAGTGATAAAAAGCAGTTGCAAATGATGTACAAAATAAATATACTCACCTTTGCACCAATAAAATGTGTAGCACTTTGTTTTACTACCAAATTATATGTAATATCTAATTATTAGTAATATTTAACTTACATTGGAAAGGTTTACGTGACCTCTCGCGATCTTGGCAAAAAGTCTCACGATTTATTTTCAGAACATGATGCATGATGGGATACACTAAGCTCCAGAGTGGTATTTGAGATAGTGTGGATTTAGTGTGCGTTCAGGGCACTCCGCTTCAGCGTTTTTAAGACCTGGGACAGTCTTGCGCACTTACTTCCTGTCGCGTGCACACACTCTCAAGTGGCCAAGACTGCAAGTGCGGGTATTTGGACAAGGCACAAGTCAAAGCCACTAGAAGGCAAGCCTGCAACCATTAGCTGAAAAAGCGTAACGGCTAAAGCTAACGCTTCCGGTCTGGCAGTACATGGGAAAGGAGACCAGAGGCCCTTTTTTTTAATGGATGTCAATGGAGGAGAGGCTACACCACACTGAATAAACAGCTTTTTTTTTGGAGGAAACGGCTTATCATTTAATGAATCGACAGCTTATCTGCTAATCTTCAACATGTTTTACACTAAATAATACTTTTGGATTTAACTACTTTTAGAGTTTACCACAAAATAAATGCAGTTTTATAAGAGAAGTCACTGACTTTTTGCGACAGGTGGGATTCAGCTTACGGCATTTCTCATTCATTCCTATGGGATCCGTAAACGGGTGAGTGTCGCACAAATTCAATGACGTCGAGGCTGTAATGTGATTGGTTATTAAGGGACACGTGATCCAAGTTAGCCGTTACGCTTTCTCCAATAGTAAGTAATACAGACCCTCTCATCTCCCTATAGTAAGATAATCTCTGCACTATAGGAGCAAAGGAAGCAAAGTTTCTTTACTGATAAGTATACATTTCTGGTCCACACTCCAGCACAGTAGGTGGCGGATATGCACCTTAAATGTTAGTTGCCACCCGCCATTATAAAAACACGAAGAAGAAGAAAGTGTCCTTACTTTAGCAAAGGAAAAGCAGTCTCCTCTTGGCTTATATCGAAATCCTCTGACATTTTTCTTTACAAATCCTCGGTTTGTACTTCTAATTCATGACCGGCGTTTTGTTTTGTTCTCTATCTATCTATCTATCTATGCTGTTGTCTTTAATATAATTTGTAATCTGCACATGCACTTGATCCATTCTGGTCATGTTGTTTATAAAATAGTGCTAAAATGCGTAATATACAATTCAGCAGAAATTGTTGGTTTTCTAAAGTGCACATTCAGGGAAACTGGACCTCAGCTTGAGAAATATTTACCCCTTTATGTCGACACTAGTTGAGTTGATGTGCAAAGCAGCTACTGTGTATCTGAAGTTCATTTGAAACAGGCTCACACCTTATTGAATGCCATTGCATTTTACTGTAGTTGTCAGATGCAATAAGACTCACAGCATGGGATCTTTTGATCGCCAGTCATGTATAACCATTCTAGTCGTTCATTTGACAAGCGTATATGCCCAAGCTATTTACACAGGGAAACTCAAATAAAGATTGATCCTATTAGCTGATGCTGCATTTCTTTGTATTAATACCCACCTCATGTATTTCTCTCTCTTTTGCAGTATCAGCCAGTGATTGTGATTCGGAGCAGAATGCAGAGCTCACATACTACACGCTTAGTCCAGATTTCATAATTTCAGCCCATGGCACCATATTCCCGGCAGGCCCTCTGGATTACGAGAGGCCCAACCACCTGTATGAATTCGTAGTGATGGCGGTGGATAAGGGTGAGGTGTTGAGAAACGTTCTGTATCTTAATGATGGCGATTTATCAACGATGTCGGTGCAGGTTACATAGTTTCGCCAGTAGGTGGCAGCAAGAGACTGACTTTAAGAGAAAGTTCATTAAAAACGCTGATTCATAGAATGAAGCAAGGTTGTAAACAAGACAATTAATTATATATTGTTTTGCATTTGTATTGAAACATAAAACTTAAAAAAATGCTTCACTACTTTTACATATCTAAATTTAATACATTAGCTGACAACACTGATCATGTTAACACTTCACATTTATTAAAACACTGGCTCTTGCATGAAACAGTCGAGCATGAAAGGCCAATGGCCAAGGTCAGGATTTTTGTTAAATAATGCATTCAATTTTGGTTTATTTTTCACCAAACCTTATTATATACCCCCAGAACACTTGGAAAATACGGCACATGTCACATTGGATCAGTCTGTGATACTTTTTGTGATACTCACTATTTCTCTGCCTTTATATGGATGAGCATGAGCAGGACATTTTTTTTTTCAATTCTCTTTTTGTGGGTCGATGAAGATAAAAGGCCATTCAATATTAGAACAACACCAGGATGAGTATGCTGACTTAATTTTCAAATTAGGGCAAACGATACCTTTAATGTTCTTCAGAACCTTTAAAGAAGAATTAGGAAAAAACACCAACCTCTTTGTTCTTCAGTATCTGTGGTTTTATTCTGCAGAGTTCAGGATCACTCATTTCCTTCATAAACTCTGTCTTCTTCACTTGTAGGCTGAATATTCCAGCATTGAATTGCTGCAGGAGGAATTTCACGGATGGGGGGATTGTTGTGTGATAGGTGAAGCAGATCTGCCCCCCCCCAAAAAAATGATCAGATTGATGCTTTCATACATTCGCACATTTTATGCATTTGTTTTATGTTCATCTATCAAAATGTGAAGTTTCTGATTTGTATGTTTTACAGTTTTGTCAGTGAATCAATCTATTTTCAACATTTTTTAACATTGCATGTATTATTAGTTTTATCTGCCAAATGAACAAAGAAAAACATGAATAATAGAAAAACATGAATAAATACCAGAATGAAAAGAATCCAACTTTTAAAAAAATGTAGGAAAAAAAATCTGTAAAATAATTAACTCTAAAAAAAAAAATTTGATGAGTCTTTGTTTAGGCTACTGGTTTTTAGTTTGTAGTTGTTTTTGCATGAAACACAGGCTATAACAAAAAAAGATCTATATCAAAAGTTGTGATCTTCGTTGTGATTTAGTGTGCGTTCAGGTCACTGCCCTTCAGCGTTTTTAAGACCTGGGACAGTCTTGCGCACTTACTTCCTGTCGCGTGCACACACTCTCAAGTGGCCAAGACTGCAAGTGCGGGTATTTGGACAAGGCACAAGTCAAAGCCACTAGAAGGCAAGCCTGCAACCATTAGCTGAAAAAGCGTAACGGCTAAAGCTAACGCTTCCGGTCTGGCAGTACATGGGAAAGGAGACCAGAGGCCCTTTTTTTTAATGGATGTCAATGGAGGAGAGGCTACACCACACTGAATAAACAGCTTTTTTTTTGGAGGAAACGGCTTATCATTTAATGAATCGACAGCTTATCTGCTAATCTTCAACATGTTTTACACTAAACAATACTTTTGGATGAACTATTTTTTAGAGTGTACCATGAAAAAAATGTCGTTTTATAAGTGAAGTCACTGACTTTTTGCGACAGGTGGGATTCAGCTTACGGCATTTCTCATTCATTCCTATGGGATCCGTAAACGGGTGAGTGTCGCACAAATTCAATGACGTCGAGGCTGTAATGTGATTGGTTATTAAGGGACACGTGATCCAAGTTAGCCGTTACGCTTTCTCCAATAGTAAGTAATACAGACCCTCTCATCTCCCTATAGTAAGATAATCTCTGCACTATAGGAGCAAAGGAAGCAAAGTTTCTTTACTGATAAGTATACATTTCTGGTCCACACTCCAGCACAGTAGGTGGCGGATATGCACCTTAAATGTTAGTTGCCACCCGCCATTATAAAAACACGAAGAAGAAGAAAGTGTCCTTACTTTAGCAAAGGAAAAGCAGTCTCCTCTTGGCTTATATCGAAATCCTCTGACATTTTTCTTTACAAATCCTCGGTTTGTACTTCTAATTCATGACCGGCGTTTTGTTTTGTTCTCTATCTATCTATCTATCTATGCTGTTGTCTTTAATATAATTTGTAATCTGCACATGCACTTGATCCATTCTGGTCATGTTGTTTATAAAATAGTGCTAAAATGCGTAATATACAATTCAGCAGAAATTGTTGGTTTTCTAAAGTGCACATTCAGGGAAACTGGACCTCAGCTTGAGAAATATTTACCCCTTTATGTCGACACTAGTTGAGTTGATGTGCAAAGCAGCTACTGTGTATCTGAAGTTCATTTGAAACAGGCTCACACCTTATTGAATGCCATTGCATTTTACTGTAGTTGTCAGATGCAATAAGACTCACAGCATGGGATCTTTTGATCGCCAGTCATGTATAACCATTCTAGTCGTTCATTTGACAAGCGTATATGCCCAAGCTATTTACACAGGGAAACTCAAATAAAGATTGATCCTATTAGCTGATGCTGCATTTCTTTGTATTAATACCCACCTCATGTATTTCTCTCTCTTTTGCAGTATCAGCCAGTGATTGTGATTCGGAGCAGAATGCAGAGCTCACATACTACACGCTTAGTCCAGATTTCATCATTTCAGCCCATGGCACCATATTCCCGGCAGGCCCTCTGGATTACGAGAGGCCCAACCACCTGTATGAATTCGTAGTGATGGCGGTGGATAAGGGTGAGGTGTCCCGCACCGGCACGGCCACTGTGCGTCTTCGTATGGCCAATGTCAACGACGAGCCTCCAGAGTTCTCGCAGCCTGTGTGAGTTTCTTATCTCTGTCGCCACCCCTCAGCCTCATCACATCATGACCCTGTGAGGAACATACTAATGGAGACCCGTTGTTGTTGTTGTTGTTTTTTTGGCCGTAAGCAGCAGACATTTCAAAGAGCTAAGATTTTGTTATAAGGCTAGCAGTTAACATTTTAATTAATGTAATTTTTCCCAAAATCCCTCCTTTGTGTATTTCCAATGTGTTGCAGTGGTTTTTTATCCACACTAACGGCATGTTCATATCTGATACACAACGTGTACCGATGCTGTGTGTGTTTGTATGACAAGAATGAAATGGAGTGCATTTAAGAATAGGTGCATATAAAACATATAAGAAGGTGGTGGCCTTCATTCATTCATTCATTCATTCATTCATTCATTCTATCCTTCCTTCATTCCTTCATTTGGGAGTGCATTACATGACTGGGAATACACCAGAATAGAAACTGCATTAGTTCAGCTAGTCTGAACAATTAGAGACCCTTGAAGTGGCTACAGTGCATCAAAGAAGTTGCTCAGTAGTTTTTGATTAGGTCTGAGTGCTCACACTTCCTGACAGTGCTGTGAACCAGTGTTAATTTCGTTGACGAATAATTTTCATCATAATTTTCGTCAACAAATTTTTTTCACCGACGACAACGAGACCATAACAAACTAAAACTCTTTTTAAATGACAAAAACTATGACGTAAATCTATTGACATTTTCGTCAATGAATAAAAACGTGACGAAAATGTTAGGGAGGGACGATTTGGGAAGAGATTCATTCAGAACGAATCTGCAGCGTGGTTCGGAGGTAGGACATAAGCTAACATACACTTGCTGCACGTCACATAAAACATTAAAAAATGTCAATATGTGGGAGTAAGATAAACCCAGTGATATCAGCGTTGGTTGCCATGGAACCAGAGGCCTGTTCTGCCCTCCTGAGGTGTTACGCATTTCGGGGGAAGGGTCCATAGGTCCTCATATGGCTTGTTAACTGAGGGGTGTTACAGAGTATTTGTTAAATATAGCTAACAAAATATATATTGTGTGTTTGATTGGTCCAGACGCTACAACTCTTTCGCGTTGCATGAAAGGAGAATTACACACAAAATGATGTTGAATTGTCCGTTTTGACGGGTATTCACGTAAACACAGTTGATTACGTCTTAAGTGAACGTTAACAGTAGGGAGGACGTGTATCAGTACATTGCATCCATTGCAACTGTGCATTCAGTTTTAAATGGATAGCAGCCTCATTTAGTTGCTATTGTCCGAGCCATTGATGTTAATCAAGCAACAAAAGAAAGACAGAAAATCACGCACTGCTCTTGACTGAAAAACTTTAGTAGCCCTAAAGGTTAATCTAAATTTATTTATAGAAATAAATATATCTGCTTGAAAGAATGAAGAATATGGTAAACAAGTTACTATAAAGAATACATAATTAGCCTATATAACATTGGTATTTCATCAAAAAGAAGACCATGTTCTTGTTCTTTGAGAAGTGGTTTTATTTAATTTTAGCATAAAGGCATGTTGTGTGTCACCACAGTTAAATCGGTGTCTATCATGATAAAACCTTAATATCAAACCTATATAATGAGTTTGGAAATTTTAGAGAAATGCTTAATAAATGCACTGTAACTAAACCCATTAGATTTTAGCCCACTAAATTTACTGTAGATTTAGTCGACTAAAATCCTATGATATGTAGTCGACCAAAACTAGACTAAAACTAAAAACAATTCAGATGACTAAAATATGCCTAAAACTAAAATGGCATTTTAGTCAAAAGACTATGACTAAAACTAAATAAAAAATTGCTGTCAAAATTAACACTGCTGTGAACATACTCTGGGGCAGGAGAAAGGGAACCACCTTGATGGCCGTCCTTTTACACGTTTCAGTGTTTGTGCCCTTTTAGTGTTATTAAGAGCTGGATGATAGACTGTGCCATTTTCACTACTCAGCAGCTAGTCTCTGTTTTAGGTTGAGCACTACCTGTCAGGGTTATTTTAGTTAACTAAAACCATAAAAAAAACATTTCCGTTACTTGAAATAAAATAAATGTTAACTGAAATAAAATAATGCCTGAAACCCTATATTATTTTATTTCAGCCAGTTTTCAACGCAATACTTCTCATTTTCATTGGTTAAACTTGTTCTAAAATAACTAAAACTGAAATAAAAACAAACAAATATTATATAGACATTTTATTAATGACAAAAACACACTTAAACTTTAACTAAAATTAACATGAAAGCAGGAAATATTAAAATAAAATGTATTTCCAAATATTAACTATTAATTAAGTATCAATGATACTAGCAGTTGGGGGTTCGGTGCCTTGCTCAAGGGTCTCACCTCACTCGTGGTATTGAGGATGGAAGAGAGTGCTGGTCATTCACTCCCGCCACCGACAATTCCTGCCGCTAGACCTGCAACCTTTGGGTTACAAGTCTGACTCTCTAAACATTAGGCCATGACTGCCCCTAGAGTAGTAATATGTACTCTTATGGTAATATCACAAACCCTTTAGGGGTAAAGAAGTTACAAAGGTGTCTTTTTGAGGGTACTGTCCCAGTGACAAGCTACTGTACCCATAGCCTAATGTATAATTTTTGCATATATTTTTCTGAGCGTGTGTAAAGATATCTTACAGTTGAGCCTATGCTCTGAACTTGCATTCTGGGCTAGTGGTGGTTCTACTAACCTTTACTGCAATTACAGATGTGGTTACATGTATGAAGTGGTCATTAAACTCAATTTTATCTTTATTTGTTTAAAATAAACAAATCATTTTTTAGTAGTAGAACAAAACGTTTCAGGTTACGCATGTAACCATGGTTCCCTAACAGGGAAGGAGACACTGCGTCCTCTAGAGATTGCTATGAGGAACACCATCAGCATGACCCGGTGTCCGAATCACATGTCTAAACACAACAATAAAATTGGCTGGCAACACCCTATGATGTCACTATCAATGTGACCGTAGTATAAAAGGGCACCGGAGGAGCACACCATCCACTTCTTTATCTGAAGAACACAAAGCAGGCATCCCAGAGGCATGGCGAGGGGACGCAGTGTCTCATTCCCTCTCAGGGAACCATGGTTACATGCCTAATCTGAGACATTCCCTTTCAAGGGAACTCACACTGTTTTCTAGAGGTCGCTATGGGGAATGAAATACCCACTCTGTCATGCTGAGAAGAATGCATGCCAAATTACGTAAAAGGCAAGCACTAAGCACCAACTCCACAGGAGATCGTCGGAGTCGCCCCTTGATGGCTGTCAGTGACACTATCCCCTTTGGCCAAAAAGCCCAAGCTGCATGCCCTAAAGGAACTTACCTGCTAGTGTAGCCAAGTGAAAAGCTTGGAATCATATCTAAATATGATTCCTTTAAGGGGATATGGCCAGGTGTCTGGGTATTATACACACACTCAACCTGTAAAAAGCCTGAACCAGGCTCATACAAAAAAAGTTACAGGGAGGCTAGAAGGCCTGACATCCTAATACTGCTGCAGGCAGAGCTCTAGGGAGCGGAGTACTCGCCATGACAACTCTCTAAAGTGAGATGAGTACTAATCCTGCTCAACCAATGCACATGATAGAGCTCCCAGGAGCAAGTACTCGGCATATTGACCCTCAAAGTGAAAGGAGTACTATCATACTCACTACCTTAGGGAGTACTCAGGATAATGACCCTTACAAGTGAGGGAGTTCTGCCAAGTTTAACCTAAAGGACACCTTATCAAGGAGGCTCACAGATAACCTAACAACTTGAACCAGCTGCAGTACGGAGCTCCAAAAAGCGAAGAGATGAGAGGTGTAGAGTCGTTATGTTGGCTGCTTGTCAGGGAGGCTCAAAGAGAGCCTACTGACCTACAACACAGAGCTCTTAGGTAGCAGAGTACTTAGCATAACAGCCCTCTAGAGCAGGGGTGTCAAACTCAATTCCTCAGTTTTGTTCCAACCCTGCTCAAAAACACATACCATGTAGTTTTCAAATAAGCCTGAAGGACTTGATTAGTTGGATCAAGTGTGTTTAATTAGGGTCGAATCTAAACTCTGCTGGGATCCGGCCCTCCAGGAATTGAGTTTCTCACCCCTGCTCTCTAGAGTGAGAGGAGCACTGCGAAGCTCAACCTAAAGGGCAGCTTATCAAGGAGGCTCACAGAGAACCTGACAACTCCAACCAGTTGCAGCACAGAGCTCCAGGGAGTGGAGTACTCAGTATAACGACTCGCACAGTATAGCAAAGTATAACAAGTGAGAGGAGTAATAAAATTATCAACCTAACTGCAGAAAGTAATCTCAAGTAATCACTATAATGGCCCTCAAAATGAGGGGAAGTACTATCATTCTCACCACCTTAGGGAACGGCATACTTTGGATAACGAACCTCCAAAGAGGGAAGTACTGTCAGGCTCGACCTTAAAGTGGAAATGAAGCAGTCAGTCAAGTTTACATTATTTAGGAAAATAACTTCCATTTTAATAAAAAAAATATATAACAAACATGATTAATGTAACCATTTTAAAGAAAAATGGTTGTTTTGTTATAGCTTTTGGAGCAAGGGCGCAGCCATCTTGCAGTACCACCGCGTGTGACATCACGGGGTTGGTTCGCTCCGTTGGCCAGTAAAGTAATATAAGCATTTCTTTACATTTTGAACACACGCTTGTTTTGAAATGGAGGAAGACGAACTTGAAAGCACTGTTGAGTCCATAATAAGTGTAATTGCCTATGCATTTGAGCCAATATGGCAATGGGACCGAACAGTGTTAGGGGTTGAAGAAGTCGTGAACCTGCTGGTTTTGGGTAAAATGCGGATCGGAAACAAAACTCGTTTACGTGGATACTCCTCAACACTGTCATTCCAACGTGCTTTTGTGTGCATTTGCTGATGAAGGAGCGAAAAAAAGCTCAATTTGTTAGCCTACTCACGTGCTGTCCGAGCCCAGCTGTGGCTTTTTGTGTGTGTGCGCGGCGCCGCCGGCACGAACAGAAATAATCTATCACAACGCGTGAGTACCGCATTTAAATCTCTTTCAGAAAAGGTCTATCACAGCGTGTAAGTACCGCATTGAAATCTATTTCGTGCTGTCTCATGCTTGAATGGCTTAAACACTTTAATATTTAAACTGACAAGGCTTAAAACACATGAGAATGATAAACTTTATTGAGGAAGCAGCACTGGTCCGATTGTTCAGATAATGTTAGGTGATTAGTTAAACAATACGTCCTGTTAACAGCAGGAAAGCTAATTGTATTCGCAGGTGAACATAAAATATGATACATACAACT
>NW_015631718.1:175192-177361 GCF_001515625.1 Sinocyclocheilus rhinocerous
GAGAGGGGAAATCCAGGATACACAGGCAAGATCAGAACATGAGAAAACAGGCAAGGCAAGACTATGACTAGACTATGGAAAACGTCTCTAGGTTACGTATGTAACCATGGTTCCCCGAGGGAACGAGACGCTGCGTCGAGATTCGCTTTGGGAACGCCCCTGCGTGACCGCGTTCTGAGGCACGTGTCAAATCAGTCCAATGGAGTAGCGAGACGTCACGAGCGGGGTGACGTTAGCACCAGAAAGCATAAAAGCGCATCCGGCCGGGCGCAAACCAGCTTCGATGAAGTAGCGCCTGGAGGGATGCAGGGAGTATGGCAAAGAGACGCAGCGTCTCGTTCCCTCGGGGAACCATGGTTACATACGTAACCTAGAGACGTTCCCCTTCAGGAACTCGAGCTGCGTCGAGATTCGCTTTGGGAACGAGGATACCCACTGCGCTATACTACCAAGTCCCTGCCTGTGTGTGTATCAGATAAGCACATCACGAAGAGAGAACTTGGGAACCTGGGGTAGATGCCAGGTCTAGGTTATAGAAGCGGACAAAAGTGTGTGGAGAGGACCAGCCCGCCGCAGCACAAATGTCCTGCAAGGCCACACCCATGTTGAAAGCCTTGGAGGCCGCCATACTCCTGGTCGAGTGCGCTCTGACCCCCATAGGTGACGGGAGGCCAGAGGACCCGTAGGCTAGTGAGATGGCCTCGACCACCCACCTACTCATAGTCTGCTTGGTCGCCGGAGATCCTTTCTTTGGCGGACCAAAACAAACAAAAAGCTGATCTGCCTTACGCCACGCTCGAACTGGACAGAGCAGATTAAGCCTTTCTTGGCCTACTTCCTGGAACGGAGGACGACAGAATGCCTGAAGTACTATGGGCCCCTTAGTGCGCTGTACCGGCCTCAGCCTCAGGGTGCCACAGAGGAAACGAGTGATAAGTGGGTGTCTTCCCAATGATTGACCACCCAGAAGGGCGTGGGGTCTGGAAGGAAGTGTGTCAGAGCTTGAAACACGGCCAGCATCTCCAGGCAGTTGATGTGCCAAGTGAGATGATGGTCTTCCCACTGACCCTGGGCAGAGCGGCCACTCATGACTGCCCCCAGCCCGTGAGAGAGGCATCTGTCGTTAGCATTACACTACGACAGGGAGCCCCTAACATTGGGCCTTGAACTAGGAACCAGCTTTTCTTCCACATGTCCAAGGCACGTAAGCATCGCCGCGTGACCTTGATCATGCGAAGCAGATTCCCCCTCGGGGAAAATCCCTTGGTCCTGAGCCACCACTGCAAGGGTCTCATGTACAGCAGGCCAAAAGGTATACCGTTGGACGCCGCTGCCATCAAACCCAACAGCCTCTGATACTGTTTGACAGTGAGTGACTGGCCTTCTCTTACTCTCGCGACTGTCGTGAGGATTGACTCGATTCGAGCAGGAGACAGACGTGCCTGCATCGAGGTTGAGTCCCACACCACGCCTAATAAGTGGTTCTCTGTAGTGGAGAAAGAACACTCTTCTTGGCGTTTAGTCTTAACCCCAGCTCTCTCATATGGGCGAGGACGACATCTCAATGCCGAGCCGCCATCTGCTCCGATTGAGCTAGTATTAGCCAATCGTCGATGTAATTGAGTATGCGGATGCCCTGGAGTCGCAAAGGAGCCAGAGCTGCATCCACACACTTCGTGAAAGTGCGGGGTGATATGAGGAGCTTGACGGCTTGGGCTGCTCCCGCTCAGTAGCCCCACCCCCCGTATAAGCTTTCCCAACCAGACTCGATGTAAGCCTAACGGGCCTGGTGGGAAGCTTCGGGGCCTTCAGGGACGATGCTGAGGATGGGAAGACAAAGCTCGCAAGCATCTGCTCCACCACTGACATCGCCCCATATCCCTTATCATTCAGCCCCACCGGCTGGCCAAACTATATTTTATTTTGGTACTGCACGAGTCACACCTCATACGCGAGGGACTGTGGTAGCGAGTCCACGGTCTCCTCTGTCTCGACACCCATCACATCCACCTCCTCGGAGGAAGATAGATGAAGCGTCTGGCTTTCTCTCTCTCTGGGGGGGTGGGAAGAAACCGCAGCGCGGGCTTCCGAACACTGAGAGAGAGCCGCGGATCTAGCGGGTGAGGACCGAGAAAAGGACGAGCCCGTCTCGGATCCCTCCGCTAAATC
>NW_015631718.1:177428-177512 GCF_001515625.1 Sinocyclocheilus rhinocerous
CGCCAGATATCGTGAAACACAGCGTTTGTAATGCCGTTCGCTCGCCATAGACTTTCTCATTGTTTTATATATATTATATATATG
>NW_015631718.1:181609-189448 GCF_001515625.1 Sinocyclocheilus rhinocerous
TCTATCACAGCGTGTAAGTACCGCATTGAAATCTATTTCGTGCTGTCTCATGCTTGAATGGCTTAAAACACATGAGAATGATAAACTTTATTGAGGAAGCAGCACTGGTCCGATTGTTCAGATAACGTTAGGTGATTAGTTAAACACTACGTCCTGTTAACAGCAGGAAAGCTAATTGTATTCGCAGGTGAACATAAAATGTGATACATACAACTGGTGAACCAGTCAATGTAATGCATATGTCTTAATGGTCTGACATAACAATAAATTGCGACATGAATGATATTGCATGAAGTGTTGTTTGTTTACATCACGTTGGGCCTCGCATTATGAAAACAATATGTTTGGGATACCACGATCAAAACTTGGCATATAGACAGTTTGATGTTGAATATTCATGCAAATTATGGTGAAAGCCAAATTATTTGTGTGTTAAAATAACCTTTGTGCGTTCAAATGTAAAGAAATGCTTGTATTACTTCACTGGCTATCGGAGCGAACCAACCCCGTGATGTCACACGCGGTGGTACTGCAAGATGGCAGCGCCCTTGCTCCAAAAGCTATAACAAAACATCCTTTTTTCTTTAAAATGGTTACATTAATCATGTTTGTTATACATATTTTTTTATCAAAGTGGAAATCACTTAACTAAATAATGTTAACTTAACTGACTGCTTCACTTCCACTTTAAGGGCGGCTTATTAGGGAGGCCCACCGAGAGCCTAACAACCTAGTAATACCACCAAACTGAGCTATAGGGAGCGGAACACTCAGCATAACGACTCTTCAAATGAGAGGAGTACTAACACACTTGACCTTCTGCAGAACAGAGCTCTGGGGAGCGAGTGCTCAACATAACGACACTCTAGAATGAGGGGAGCACTATCATGCTCACCTTTGGGAGAGGCGTACTCAGTATAACAACTCTTTAATTGAGGGGAGTACTGCCACACTCAACCTTTACGGCAACTCATCAGGGAGGCTAACAAGAGCCTAATCAACCTGACATAACTGCAACATTGAGTCCAAGGTAGCGGAGTACTCTCTAAACTCTTTCCCAATGAAGCTTTCCCAAGGAAGCTCACAGAGAGACTAAACAATTTGAAACTGCTATCCAGGCAGAGCTCTAAGGAGTGGAGGCCTCACTAGAAAAACTCTATAGCGAGTGGAAGCCTAACAATACAACCAACCATGTAAAGGCAGCTAGCCAAGGAGGCTCACAGAGAGCCTAGCAACTTGGAACCACTTCCTGACAGAGCGATGACTTGCTCCTCCGGTGCCATTTTATACTATGGTCGCACCAGTAGTGATGTCATAAGCTGTTGCCGGCAAATGTTATTGTCATCTTTAGACATGTGTTTCAGACACTGGTCACGCTGATGACGTTCCCCCATATCGACCTCTAGAGGACGCAGTGCGAGTTCCCTTGAAAGGGAAAAAGGCATCCAACACAACTGTTTAGCTTTCGTTTACCCCTGTGGTGAAAGTTTATATTTAGTTTATAACATTGTTTACATGTCTATCTGGTGTCTTTAATATGCTTAAAGGCAAGTCGTGCAAATTCACGAGCATTTTATCCTTAAAACTGCGGTGTACCAAAGTTAAAGTCTCAAAAATGCTGTTTAAAACCAGCCGATTCCTACCATCATAAAAATGTAACCAATCCCGTCAGCTTGCATGGTGGGGCTTTTCATATCATTAGTAAAGCTTTCTACCCAAGGATGTTGGTTTTTAGATAGTAGCTTTCTGAGATGACAACGGAAACATAGTTTGTGTAATATTAGCAACACATTATAAGCTATTAATATATCTATCTATCTATCTATCTATCTATCGATTACTGTTATGTGTCTGACGTTGTAGAAAGTGATACATAAAATGCATCGACTTGAAGACAACCCTGTATAATTCGCTTCCTCTTTTTCGTCGGAATCAGTTTATGGTTCAAACATATATGGTTGAATTAATCAAGTATTTCCACTTACCATTGTGTAGTGTTTACTTCTTCAGGTAACTGAGTGAAAGTGAAGCAGGTAGTCTGAGGGTGTGTGATTGGGTGGAGGCGGGGACTAATTTGCATATTCATGTTACTGTGTAAACTGGATTAGGTAAGAGTGTCGTGATAGTGACTGTATATTCAAGCCATTTTAAGGCATTACATTATTTTCACAAGAAAAAGTATGTAAACATCATTTTCATTATCAAAAAAGATGGATTAAAAGATGATGATTATTAAAGATGATATAGAAGGATAAAATTAGTTTTTAAAGTTACAAGCATCAACTTTTTTAGTTCCCGAAAGTTAATGCTTGTAACCTTAAAAACTGCAATAATCAAGTACAATTTCTGTTAATTTTTCAGCATTATTTATTAGAACAATTATATGCCATCATGATTTTAGACAGTCATTGTCTGATTGCTTTGAGAATGAACAGTCTTTGCAGCTGGCCTGATGATGCTGTTCTAGTCATAAGCAACAAAAGCTACAATGTTATCTTCCTGATTATGTGGTCTTCCCTTTTCTTTTCTTCACCTCCCCTTGTGTAGACCTTGACGATGAGGTCTTACCTCAGTTGCTGTATTAATTTGCCTCTCATTTCGTTGATATTTCTGTTGTGCTGACTGCAGACTGTTATTGTTGTTTTTCCATCTTGTTGGCGGAGCTATGGCCCTTGGCCATTTTAATTGACTGATTTTCTGGCAGAGAGCTCACTGAATCAGAGAGGCAGATTCAATCAGCCGTGCATTCAGCTGAAGCTGGAGAAACCAAGAATGGAAGGGGGGTGGAGGGTGGGTGGAAAGGCCTCGGTCAGAGGGTCCAAAAAAGAATGGGAGAGACAGGCAGATGTTTTGTTTCCAGTCCCCTAAAAGGCCTTTTTTAATTAATTTATACATTTGTATTCTGGTGTGTGCATCTGTTGCTCCATGGTTATCCCCAAGAGCATGAGTTTGAGATGTGAATGGCTTAGGAGTCTACTTTAAACATTAAAGTAAATTTGAAATCAGAAATTACCCTATTTATTTTCTTAATACACATGGTGTTATTGCACATGCTGCATCCATTCATGCATGTTTTTCCAAAGGAAAAAAAAAATGTTTTAAACAAAATTTAATAACTTGTACCGCCTCTGCAGTGACTATTCTTCTTGGCTGACATCACCCGCTCCTTTTATTTTTAACCCTTCCCCTCAAACCACTTACTTTTTTTTCCTCACAGAATATCCTGTTTCACTCAGAAATGCATCACATTATGAAAACAAAATGGGTTTCGAATGCTGCTTCATGTTGAGCAAAGAAGTGTTATTTGCTACTAAACTGCTTTTGAAAACAGCTACAATGTGCCTTCAGTTGTCATTTTGAGAAATGTAGCCTCATATGATGCGTGCTGCATTCCTAAAAATGCTGCATAAAAGCTGATTTCCTCTCAGCGTTGTTGGTGGAAGACTTTTATATCAGCCCTTTTTGCCATCTTGGGTTATTTCAGTTTTTATTAGGTGAGCATGCAAATAATAGTTGAGGACTTCTGCACTTGGGAAGGTTCAAATAGGGCTGAAAAACACACTTGAGCATTATAATGAAATGCCCTCTAATTATTGTCTGCACAGGTACAAACATCAGCAACTTATCTGCTGTCCAAGCAGGAATAACATTTAGTCCAGGCATTTCTGTATAACCGATTCAGGAAATACTTAAATGTGGATGGCTAATAGCTGTAATGTAATTAGACTTGCTCTTCATGACACTGAATCATTATATGAATGAGCTACTTTACCGCTATGTCGGAGCTGTGAGACTTTATTCACACTGCATAAAAATGATGATTTTCAAAATATTCAGACTGCTTTTTATATGTGAAAATATTCTTTATATTTAGACAACATTTTGCCATATCCATTACTATTGTTTAACTTAAATTGTCATCTGTTTTTAGTAGACAAAAACAAAAATTGTTGATGCAAAATCAAAGCAAATATTTCACTATTGATTGTTTTCATGATGGCAGTAAGAACAATTTGATGTATTTAGATCAGGCTTCTGAAAAGCAGATTTCATATGATTTTTTCCCCCTCTCTACCTGCCTGAACACCTACATTGCCTAAAGAAAGAAAGAAAGAAAGAAAGAGTTACGGATGGAAGGATAAGAGAAGGCAGGGTCGGATCCAAGTGCAGCTTTAATGTCACAGCGAAGTCAAACAAAGGCAGTAGGTCAAAACACAGGAACAGACAGACTAGACTCAGGCTCAGGAATCGCTAGGCATGGCGCCGTAGCGAACAGACAGACAATCATCAACATACACAATACTTCGCAGTGAGTGTGTGTGTGAGAGCAACCTTTATAGTGCTCCAGATAGCGCAGACGGGGATCCGGAAGGCCACGGTGGAGTTGGAGCAACCGAGGACCAAGGCGGAGCCGGAGGGAGAGAGATGCCCAACGGAGCCGGAGAGACGGAGGGACGAGGCAAAGCCGGAGGAGTGTAGTCCTGAGGCAAGGGCGGGTCGATGAACGACCAAGGCGGAGCTGACGGGACGAGGAAGCCCGGCGGAGCTGGTGGACTGACGGACCACGGTGGAGACAAGGGAGCTTTGAGCCAAGGTGACATCAACGGATTGAAGGACCGAAGTGGAGTCCAGGCCTCGAAGGCCGAAACCAGAGATCTGGGATCCTCCAACCCTGGTGCAGCTGGAGGCTGAATGTCCCGAGGCAAATCCTGACCACTAACCACCCCTGACGGATGTCCTAAGGGACAGACAGAGAACAGCGGAGACAGGACAAAGAGCATGACAGGCAGAGGAGTAGGGAGAGGGAGGCTTGGTGGGACAAAAGGGAAGACAGTTTCCTAATTAGTCTTTTTATCCACAAGTGAGCAGGCGAAAAGTTCATACTCGGCCTCCTTGGCCGTGACAGGACAGGCAAAGAGCTCACAAACGGCCTCCATAGCCGTGACAGGACGGGCAGAGAGTTCACAGACGGCCTAAAGAACGAAAGAAAGAAAGAAAGAAATGCATTTAGTCAGCAAGGATGCATTAAATTGATCAGAAGTGACAATAGAAACATTTATAACTTTACAAAATATTTCTATTTCAAATAAATGGTTGCTAAAAATGTATAATGGTTTCCACAAAAATATTAAACAGCACAACTTTTTTCAACTGTTTTCCTGAGCAGCAAATAAGTACATTAGAATGATTTCTGAATGATCATGTGACACTGAAGACTGGAGTAATGGCTTCTGAAAAATCAGCATTTTCATCTCAAGTAAATTACATTTTAAAATAATAAGGAAATGGTTCTTTTAAAATGTAATAATATTTCACAATATTACTGTTGTTGCTGTATTTTTGATTTAAAAAAGCAGCCTTGTTGAGCACGAGACTTTCAAAAATATTTTAAAAAATTTATTGACTCCAAATTTTTGAATGGTAGTGTAGCTTGCTTCGCTCATCCCATCAATTTTGCGTTTTAACTTCCCCACAGACCCTGAGATGTCCCTGTGTGTATATTCCCCTTCCTTTCACCTCAGATCCTCTCTGAAACTTATAGCCTTTCTGAAAATCCCTCCTTTCCTCAAACAAAAAAGACTCAATTTCTATATCCTACATCATTTCTGCGAACAGGATAGCCTATATGTGTCAGGCCTGTAATTGAGTAAATTGCAATGTCTGTCACTGCTGTTTGTTCCATTTGGGCAGACTAATTTGCCCAAGCCCTTCGCTTCAAGGCGCTGGGCTCCCTCAGTTCGCCTGAAAATGAGCCTTGTCACTCACGCCATAGCATTTGCCCAGTACATCATTACCAGATCTGTTTACTGGCACCAACCTGTTCAAGGACAAAAAGTAAGATGGATTGAGTGATGTTTATTACGCACTGGCCTGGGCTTTCTTTGCTGTTCCTAGAGCCACGGGACATGTTAATAAGCGGCAATACAGTCAATCCTCGTAGTTGTGCTTACTGCAAATTTGGGTGAAAATGATTAGGAGCCCAGCATCAGCATTCTTTTGTGATCATTGGTGTTTGCTCATCTCCTTTGTTTTGTTGCATTGATGGATGTCTTTCCAGGCCTCAGCAACTGAAATATTGTCATCTGATTGATAGCTGACATAATGAGTGGCCGTATACAGCGAATGCAGACAAGCCGGCATTTAGCTTGTCTGATTGGTTAATGCGCTTCAAACAAAGTGGCCTCTACGAGCTGTCAGTCACTGTCACAAGACCCATCACCTGTGCTGTTGCCATGGCAATGGCTTAGAAAGGGAGACATAAGTGAGCAGATTTTTATGGTTAGTCCGTGACAGGTTTTCACAAAGGCTGTGCTCAACAGATCCTCAGAGCTAAAATCTGAAAACAAACCATTTGACTTATGTCTCTAGACGTGTGTGTGTCTGAGATTGCATGAGCTGATGTGTGTGTGTGTGTGTTTCTGTAGGGGAGGAACTCTGTTTGTTTGTGTGTGTGAGCACGCAATCTCAGATCGTTGAGACTACTAACAGATTACTGGTCGTGGATGTCACGCGTGTGTCAGCGCCGGGGTGCAATGACAGGGTGAAAAAGTGCAAGCAATGGTGTCTCCATGGATGACATAAATCACCTACATGAAATGCCTGTCACCTTCCCTCTGTTAGCCATCAATCAGCCCTACACAGGGTAAGATGATGGGCTCAAGCTCTCTTACCCTCTGTCATTCTGTCTGTCTTTATATCTGCCATTTCCTGTGCTCTGATTGGTGTCTTCTCATCATTATTGAGCTTTCCCCATAGGAAAGAAAAATCAAAAGTGGGATCTCTTTAGCATCTCAAATATTTATCCTAGACAGAAATGAGTTTACTTTAAGATCGGATTGAGATTTTTGCTTGAGTCTCCTGCTTCTCAAACTTGTCTCCTAGTCTAAAGACGCTGATGGTCTCATATTTGTCTCCTTTACAGCTTTAGAAGAGATCTCAACAAAATCACACACTGTGCTCAGATATTTCTCCTTAGCTACAGACACCGGTGGTCTCACATGTGTCTTCTTTAAAGCTTTAGAAGAGATCTCAACAACATAAAACACAGTTTTCAGATTTGTATCATTAGCTAGAGACTCTGGATCTCTCACATTTGTCTCCTAAAATGTTTAAATTAGAGATATCAACAACATCACACACTGTGCTTAGATTTTTCTCTTTAGCTAAATAATCTGGGGGTCTCATATTTGTCTCCTTTCAAGCTTTAGAAGAGATCCCAACAACTTTACAAAGTGTGCATCAAGTGAAGTACCTGAAAGGCACTTCATAAATTTAGAAATAATAAATTTAGAGTTAAAGGCTATATTGAGAGATAAATTATGCAGAAATAAGGATAATGTACTTTTTATATGACAATGTTTATGTTCTTAGGCAAATAATTTGTTGTTGGAAATAGTAATGCACTGGATGCTTTAATTTAAACTTATTTAAAGAAAATGTAATTTTCTAATTTGATTATTAATACATATTATATGGTAGACATGTTTGAGCTCATATTGAGGCATTTGACTTGGTGCACACTTTGTAAAGTTATTGAGATCACTTCTGCAATTTAGAGGAGACAAATGTGAGAGCTCCCGAGTCTTTAGTGTAGGAGAAAAATCTGAGCAAAGTGTGTGATGTTGTTGAGATCTCTTCTAAACTTTATAGGAGACAAATGTGAGCGATCCAGAGTCTCTAGCTAAGGAGAAATATCTGAGCAAAGTGTGTGATGTTGTTGAGATCTCTTCTAAACTTTAGAGGAGACAAATGTGAGAGATCCAGAGCCTCTAGCTAAGGAGAAATATCTGAGCACAGTGTGTGATGTTGTTGAGATCTTGTTTGAAACATTGGAGGAGA
>NW_015631718.1:189872-190229 GCF_001515625.1 Sinocyclocheilus rhinocerous
TGATTTAACAGAGGAAACCATAACCTATATTTACATACATGCAAAAATGGGCTGTACAAGACAAAATTTTAATGCTAAACACAAAGCAAAAAAAAAAAAACTGGTACACTGGTATAGTTACATTTGTTAAAAAAAAAGGTATTGCTCTTATACTAAACATCTTGCACTTGTAAGTCCTTTCTAGTGTGTTTGGAAAATGTGGTGTATATACAATGCTGGACATTGAAGATAAATTTAAACTAGTAACCCTTGATGTTCTGAAATGTGTAATGCTATTTAAATGATAGTTTTAGTATTTGCAATATTAGTAAAAGTTTAACGTTTCTCCTAAAATAAAACTGAAGACATCTTAAGACA
>NW_015631718.1:190939-196984 GCF_001515625.1 Sinocyclocheilus rhinocerous
TAACCTCTGTCAGAGCCATAGCCTTGTGGGCAGCATCAACGTGAAGGCACAACTGCACCTCAGACAGCATGGGTTTCGCTATCCCACCTGTTTAATTCTCACGTGTCCAATTGTTTCCTGTCTCTACTCCTACTGTCCTGACCATTAAATGTGAAAAACCCCATTGCAATAAAAAAAGCAACAGCAACCTCTGAACAGTAAAACATTTGTATGGAGTCTTGCAAGAGATTACAGCAAGACAATAAAGAGATCTCCCATGTCATTCCTCTTTATCTTCTTGTTTCGACCTTTCTGTTGGATTTCCATCTCTGCAGCCTTCAATCCGTCTTCTTTTTGGTAAATCAGTATCGCTTTCACTTTCATATCTGGAATCTTATTAAGATTGACGGAGACTGATAATGCTCTTTTCTATAAAGTCCAGTTTTGTGTTGGCTAAACTGTGTTTATTGCTTTTTTGCCTTGCATTTATGATGAATGATTTTAAACTTCAGAAAGACTCCAAAAGCACTTTAAAACATGAGTCTTCTAAAGCCAATAGTTTTGTGTCACAGCAGTTGTTATTGGGTTTCCATCCACATATTTTTATGCAAATATTGAGATATTGCATAAAAATGCTGAATGGACGCATCAAGATGCAAATAAAACCACAGAAATGCATACACTCACTTGATGATTTTTTGTTGTTGTTGTTGTTCGGTAAGAATGCATTCACATAAAGTACAATTGAAATACATTACTGAATAAATTTCTATATGTACATCAAAAAAAGTAACATTGCTTAACCTAGTTTGCATGAGCATGTATCTGCACACTCTAAAATGCAAGTAATTCATTACATTTAATGAAAGATTTTGTTCTCTTGAATGCATTGAATCACTGCTTTGTTTGAAAATAGTTTTTCCAATATTATGCCTTTTTGTGTAAAATAAGTTCACAGCTTGGATGAAAACATGGCCCATATGATCTTTCCCTCTAGTGAACTGAATCTTTGAGATGAACACAAAAACAAGATTGGATTTGTAAATGAATCATTCAGACTTGTTTGTTGAACTGGAGCAACTGAGTCATTAGAAAGATTTGACTCTGAAAAACGTTTCAATGATTAGACATCTTTACTCAAGAACATACCAAAGAGCTTCAGTTTTGCTCTGTTCATGACACAATCAAATAGCTTCAGGATACTTCATATGGAACACTTTTATGTTCCTTCAATTGTGTGTATGTGTATGTATGTGTGTGTGTGTGTGTGTGTGTGTGTGTGTGTGTGTTCTCTCCCTATTTCTCCCTATTTTCTCAAATCCTCATTCACTTTCATTATATCAAGATCAATGGCCTAGACATTTTTCAGGAATTCACCTTTTTGCCTTCACCAGTAAAAAAGAAACAGCAGGTTTGGAATGACATGAGGGTGAGTAAATGATAACAGACGTTTTGTTTTAGGTGATCTATCCTTTTAACCCAGGCATTCAAATTCACACTCTGGTGCAAGAAAAATGAATGTGCGTTGGCTTATGGGAGTTTAAGTTAACTTTGTTTATCAGACCTCTTGATTTATGTTTGTTTCAGTCTTACAGAAGTTTTTCCTTTGGATGCCTCAGTGGCTTTGACTATTTGTTTAATTATGAACAGATTTAGCCAAACTAGCTTTCATTCCATTTTAAGGTTTCATAGAGGTATCAGTATTCACAGCCTGCACACAATCAACAGTTTTTCTACACAAGGAGCTTCAGATTAATTTCTTAACTGGCTGAATCCAGAACACATTGTCAGTCTGGCATCAGGGCAGTTGACCTTTAGCCGCTGTGATGCACCTTCAATGTCTTTCTTAGATCAAGAGGAAATGTCTCACACTCTGTCACAACAAAAAGTCCATCAGTGTGCCGCCTATGTGACTTAAATGAAATCTTGGCGGCTGAATAATACCGGATGGTGGCTGAGACTATGGAAGTATCTCACAGTCTGTCAGCGCTTTTCTCTCTTCTCAAATGACGGCACGCTGTGCAGATGTGGAGGCACTGTTTGTCTTGTTGCCACGAGGTGCTGTTCCAATGACAGCATTGTTTCAGATGTGATGAAGTGTGAGTGTGGTTTTGGCAAGAAAGGCTTAGCATGAAATGTGTTGGCTTTCTCAGCTAACAGCCCCTTGAGCAAACTAGTTCAACTGTTTTTTTTGTTGTTGTTGTTTTTTTCGGTGGGAAATCTATTATTGAACATTGGTGGTCTAACCAATGTTACTCTCCCCCACTCGTTCTTTATTATACTCACAAAATAATAATGGGTTTGCTGTAACAATGAAAATTGTCCCTGTGTGAGCATGTGTCTGTTTATGTGTGTGTGTTTGTTGTACAGCTGGAGGCCAGAGGCTTGAGTCACTGAAGCGGTGACATGGTCAGAGCTGGCAGTCTCTTCAAGTTGCTCTTATCTAAAAGGCTTTCGCTGTAACACACTTCATTACGATGCCTTACTTAGAACTCTATTCGAACATACTGCAGCTGATCACTTTAACTTGATTTGATTTTTTTTTCTCAAGCAGAGATAATATGTAGCATATTGTAGAGGTCAATAGTGAACAGATGTGCATCCTGTTTTCCAGTTTCTAGAGGGAATTAAGAACTTCTAATCATAGTTAGCAGATATGATGTTTAAAGTGTACACAGTGACACATGCACTAAAGTATTTGTGTCCCTGTAGCCTACTGAAATATAATTTCACAAAATATTTATATTTCAAATAAATGCCATTCTTTTGGCCTTTCTTATCATCAAAGAATCATGATAAAAAAAATTAAAATTAAACTGTGATACCTTAAAGCAACAAATCGTTGTTCAATTGTGTGAGTAATAATAATAAAGAATATTTTGTGAGCACCAAAACAGCATATTGATGCAGCATATCAAAATCCAGCTTTGTCATCACATGAATAAATGAAATTTTAAAATGCATTAAAACCCGTTTAATCCCACCGGTCACAATAGTTACCGTAAAAAAAGGTTTTAATTTATAAAGCTCAAAAAAACTTACTGACTGATGTTTTAGTGCACTTCCTGCAAATATGGAAAAAATAAAGGGTCTCAATGAAATATGTGCAGTTTCACATGATTGATGCAAATTGTCACATGACCAGAGCAGTTTATTTCCTGTTTGCACCTTGAGAACATGATAACTGCATCAAAACTCCAAAACAAAAGGCTAGTAAAGTATGTTAACATAAAGATATGACAAAGATTTTTGGTACACATTATCTTTAAGGTGTCTAGTATTAATATATGAATTCACATATATTCAGTTTTGTTGAGTGTGGTCATAGAATGAGTAAACATGTTGATGGTCACAATAGTGACTGGTGGGATAACAGTGAACTTAGGTTTACAATATAAATCCAATTGAAGTTGCTAGTGAAAATTACACTAAAATGTTGCAATGACAAAATATTGCACTAAATTAAAAATTCAAATATTACAAAAAATTTACAATATTGATATTGTAATACTGGTAGCACTAATATAAAAAAAATTGATGTTATATTTTACAAAAAAGTAACAATTTTGAAATGCGTCGATGGTTGAATTTTTTTGTTTTTTTTATCTCAGTGTTCCTATCAATGTTGCATAAAGTTTTTTTTTTTATGCATAATAATAATAACCCTAGAATGTGATCAAACAGTTCAAAATAGCTGGGCTAAGATATATAACAATTTTTATGACTGCAGAAATATGTTAATTCAGTACTCACCTTATCCCACCGGTCACAATTGTGACCGACCATAAAACACAATTTTTCACACACTTTTCCAAAAAATTAAAAAATAATAATTATTGATTATTTCAAAGGGTTACTAATGACTCATCATTTGGATATTTTCATGTCTGGGAAAAATGTGTGATTAAACGGGTTAAAATAGAAGAAAAAAAACATTATTGTAAATTGTAATAATATTTCACAATATTGACTATTTCATCAAATACTATAATTCCAGGGTATGAATGACGGGGGGTATTGGGGGGAATCTGACTTTCTAAAAATGCTTGATCCCACCTGAAGCTCGTCAAAACAAGATGTTGGGGGGTCATAGAAAGTATTCTACTTGTAACATTACCTGTAAATATCGATATATTTCTAGTTCTGATTGATTTTAAATTGTAATTTGGGCACCACTGAAATGGATAATACCATTAACATTACCTGAGCAATTGAATTAAATGCGCTAAAAAATTTAATCATTCAGGGACCTGCATTTTTTGCATGGATGGAGCAAGAACATAATGTAAATGTTTAAAATGCATATACACAGTTAATTTTAATGATAATATTTGCTCTATTTAATGCTGTTAAACGTACTCGGTTACTAACGTAACCTCGGTTCCCTGAGATACGGAACGAGTACTGCGTCTGTTTAAAACGCTTGGGGAAAACTCCTTTTTCTCAGATGACTGAAGTCTTTCAATAACGCAGTGTAACTGCATGGCCATTGGTTCGTGCAGTGAATAAAAAAAAGCGGAGCTGCACGAGCCAATGGCGGTAAAGCCCGCCAGAATGTGCAGGGTCATCTGGCTATATAAGCGGCACATCGCCATAGAAGTAATTACCTGTGCTTTAAATGGAGTAGAGAGCACTTTAGGTACATAACCATGCCTTGGTTTCAGGACGACCTTAGAGTCGTTGGGCCCGAATTTGAGGCAGGTGGGGCTCACTGATAGCACCTGCAGATCTCCCATACGCTTTACCAATGCTAATGCTAGAAGCAGAGCAGTCTTAAGCGTCAGGGGACGAAGATCAATGGACTGTAGAGGCTCAAATGGAGGGCTCTTCAGAGCACTCAACACCGTGGGCAGATCCCATGTAGGGACAGTGATGGGGCGAGGCGGGTTGTGCGTAGAGGCGTCTTGTAGACGTTGCTGTAGCCTGATAGATTGTGTTTAGCATGTTCTCGGGAGGTTCGCAAGCTCCGATCGAGAGGCCAAAGGTGCAGAGCCCACAGCTCGGGCTGGGGGTGCCATATCGTTCCGGGAACCGTTTGAGGGTGGAGCGTCCACTCCTTTGAGGGGACGTTGCTCCGAGACAGCATGTCTGCTCCTTGGTTCAGCCTGCCCGGTATATGCGCTGCTCTCAGCGAGCACAAGTTGAGCTGAGTCCATTCCAAGAGGTGCTCCACTAGTGCGAAGAGGCGCTTCGAGGAGAGACCGCCCTTGCGATTTATATAGGACACTACCGTCATGCTGTCGTAGCGGACTAAGACGTGGTGTCCCCTTAGGTCTGGCAGAAAGGTTAGAAGGCCAAGACACACTGCCAGCATTTCCAGGCAGTTGATGTGAAGCCGGCCTTCCTCTTTCGACCAGTGGCCGAAAGCTGGCTTGCCATCGCACAGCGCTCCCCAATCCGTGTTGGAGGCATCTGTCGAGACTACCTTCCTTCTGCAGACCATTCCCAGGGGCACGCCCCGTTCCATCCAACGAGGATCTTTCCAAGGGGCCACGGCTGATACACAGGCCCGGTCTACCTTGATGCGAAGGCGTCCGAGACGCCAGGCGCGGGATGGAACTCGTGGTTTTAGCCAATACTGAAGGGGCCGCATGTGGAGCAGGCCCAACGGTAGTACCGGAAACACCGAGGCCATGAGGCCTAGCATCCTCTGAAACACCTTGAGGGGGCGAGAGGCTCCAACTCTGAATGAGACCACGAGCTCCTGAATGGCCAGCACACGTTCTGGCGTGGCTATCGCCCTCATTTGGGCTGAGTCTAAAGCTGTTCCCAGGAACGATATCCGTTCGCTGGGGGACAGCACGCTCTTGGCAAAATTGACCCTGAGTCCCAGGCATTCTAAGTGGCTGAGGAGGAGGGATCTGTGAGATAGTAGCTCATCCTCCGACTGGGCCAGAATGAGCCAGTCGTCGAGGTAATTCAGAATGCAGATTCCCGTCTGTCTCAGCGAGGAAAGAGCCGCTTCCCTGCACTAAAAGTGTAAAAGTGCGAGGAGCTAGGGACAGTCCAAAGGGAAGGACCGTGTATTGATAAGCCACTCCCTCAAATGCGAATCTCAAGAATCGT
>NW_015631718.1:197057-205575 GCF_001515625.1 Sinocyclocheilus rhinocerous
AATTGGAGTGTATAACCTCGTTTTATTATCCCCATGACCCAGCTTGACACTCCGGGGATGGCCTGCCAGGCCTCGGCCTGCGTGGCAAGGGGCTGGATTGGTTCGAGCAGTGGGCCTTCTAGGGGGGACCCGACGCTCGCAATGAGTGGAAGAGGAAATTTGCTCTCTTTTTGAAAATGTTTGTGTTTTTTTTTTCCCGCTATAACAGCGGTTGGTTGTGTGAATGCGATTAGAACGGGCCCCATGTTCACCACAGTATTTTTGATCACAAACACACTGCCATCGGCACCCGGAACTGAACGGGGTGCTTGGAGGCATAACAGAGGTGTTTTGGGGGGTGGGTCCGGCTGCAGCGAGACTTGGCCCCCTCCTCTTCCTGTCCCGCAGATCAGGATGATGCCTGAGGCGCAGGGTCCAACACTATCTTGGGTCGGGGGCCCTGGCGTTTAGGAAACTGGTGGCGTCTGGCCGAGCGGGAGCACTGGTGAGGCTCGGGCTTAGGAGCCGTGGGAGCAACTGGTGGCGCGGGCTTTGCGGGTTGCTGAAGCAGCCGTTGAACTGAAGTGCTTTGGCAGGAAGTGTCGCATTGCTTGGGACAACTTCTGTGCAGCGGTAAAGCGTTCTGCGAAGCCCTCAACTTCAGGTCCAAACAGGCCAGTAGGGGAAACCGGGGAGTCGAGGAAGGGGACCTTATCAGCATCCTTGATCTCCGTGAGTTTTATCCATAGATGGCTAAACCTCTGCCAGTCGCCTGCGCTGTCATCTTGGTGGCGCGTAGAGCCTGGTCGGTCGCACTCGTCCATGCAATGGAGGAGCTTGGCCTGGAAGACTTGTAAGACCGTCATGGAATGAAGCGCAGAGGCCACTTGTCCAGCAGACGAGTAGGCTCGCCCGGCGAGAGCTGAAGTCGCCCTACACGGCTTGGACAGGTGGGCCGCCTTTGCCTTCCAGCCAATGGCCGTGGGTGGGCAGAGATGCGCGGCCACTGACTCATCCAGGGGAGGCAGTCTGTTATATCCTTTTTCTTCGCCACCGTCGACTGATGTGAGGGCGGACGAAGATGAGGCACGAAGGCGGGCCGAGTAGGGGGCACGCCAAGACCTGGTGATTCGTGGACCTCCGGAAAGAATGGTGAAGCTCGTTGTCGGGGGGCCTGACTGCGCCCGGCAAGAACCACTCATCCAGGTGGCTGCGGGAGGGCTCCTCTGATGGAGACCACTCCAAACCCAGCTCCTCCACAGCTTTAGACAGGACGCAGAAGAGCTCGGCGTCCATGCCCGTGCTGGGTGTGCTGGGTTGTACAGATGGCAAGGGGGCGGGGTCGACGTACGAGCCCGACAGCTCCTCCGCATCTGAAGCCTCCAACGACATGCGTCCATGGCGTCGCACTCGCTTCCTCCAAATGAGACCAGATCGCTCGCAGCCGCAGAGGGACGCTGGTCTGGAGAAGTGGACTGGAGAAACCTCTCTGAGTGGACAGAGTGAGGCACGCGGGGGCTCAGCCGGCGTGGGCTCACTCGTCACCGAGCGCCGAGTTCCTCTGCCCCGCTGCTTTTTCCTCACAGGCTCCTGGGAGGAAGAAAGCGGGAGGGCGCGAGGGGCAGAGTTGCTCTCTGAAAAGAAAGCTTTCCGCGAGCGCAGTGAGGCGAGACTCATATCCTCGCAATGAGGACATTCCATCTCAATGAGTGCTGCTTCAGCGTGGGCGGCGCCCAAGCATGAAACACACTCGCCATGACCGTCAGCGACGTGCAGGGGGGCCCTGCACGAGCGACAGTATCGGCGCGGCATTTGAAACAACGCCGAAAATTTGCTCTTTTATATCGCCGGATAGTGGCAGGGAACCGGAGACCGTCGCTGCTGCAGGCGCGAGGGTGGCGTGAAGTTGCGAGAATGGCCGAGCAGGAAGGGGTCTCTCGATCTGCTACGAGGCTTGATCACGGCGAAGGCTTCGTAGTCTCGTAGAGTGAAGATCTAGTAGTCATCGCTGAAGGAGAATAATTTGAGGATCCTATGGCGATGTGCCGCTTATATAGCCAGTTGACCCCGCCCATTCTGGCGGGCTTTACTGCCATTGGTTAGTTTTTTATTCACTGCATGAACCAATGGCCGTGCAGTTACACTGCATTATTGAAAGGCTTCAGTCATTGGAGAAAAAGGAATTTTCCCCAAGCGTCTTAAACAGACGCAGTACGAGTGAAGTATCGATAGGGAACTGAATTTATGAAGCAAACATCAACAATAAAATAAACGTTCAATCAATACACATGAAAGTCACATTCATTATTGTAATACTCGGTCTTATTGAACCCAAATCGTTAAAGGGGTCCTATTATTTCATTTTACAAAGTCTTGATTTGGATTTTTGGATGTACTAGAACATGTTTTCAGGCTTGATTTTTCCAAAAACACATTATTTTTCACATATTTTACATTACTGCTGCAGTTCCCAGTCTGTTTAGTTTGTTTGAATGCTCTGTTTAGTTCCTGTTTTGATAAAAACCCTCCTCCCAATAATATGAAATGTTCTCTGATTGGTTAGCTGTCCCAGTGCATTGTGATTGGTGAACCTCAGAGCGTGTTCCAGAAAAGTCACGCCCCTTACCATAAACCGAGACATGGTGACAACATGCTGCTAAAGCAGATTTTCTTCTTCTTACTTTCTTTCTTCTTCTTCGTCTTCTCTAGCGCAGCTTAACCAGACCTCGCCCATGGCCAGGGATTATTTAAATGAGTGACATTTTGACTTCACAATATCTGGAAGAAGCACACTGTAGTCTGGATGAGCCGTTTGTTGTATTTCTGGAGAAGTGTTTTCTGTTAAAGATAATGTCTCCTTTTAGAGTGGACTTTGAGCTTTGATAACCTTGCAGATATATATATATATATATTTTTTTTTTTTTTTTAAATGCTTACATTACAAATTGCAAGTTACAAATGAAACATGACACACTAACTGAAGTTGAAAAAGTGAAATTTCGTCATAAAAATACCAGTAACAAAAAAGCTACATAAATCATGCTTATACATTTTAAACATTTCCACAGCTGAAATACACTAACTCAGACATGTCTCATGTATTTATCTGTTACTACTTGCAGTTCTTCAGATTGTTTCCCTCTTCACAAGTTTTCAGTTCATTTTTATTTATAATAAATTTTCGAACAGAACTTTTGTAGATATCGTCACTTGTCTTTTTTAAAGATAATTCTGAAGAAATTTAATATTAAAGTTTTATATTCTTCTACTGACTTTGAAAAAAATGCTAATAATTTAAAGGCATTAACATTTTCAGAATGGAACTGGATACTGAATTTTGATTGATTCTCTTTCCTGCAATTTTTTGCTCATTTACTGGATTGTTTTTACTTTTTCGTGTTTGTTCTATTTGCTATCCATATCACCTGCACCTTTTTCATTCACTGTACTCTAGTAGCCGCCTTTTCGTCCTCTTAGTCAATAAATCCTTGGTAAACACTGCATGTATAATGATGGTCAGAATCATGATTACTTGCAGCTTCTATTTAGCCAAGCAGTGTTGTAAAGTGTGTCACTGTACACAACAACCTCATCTCATATGGAAATATTATTGCATTCCATAAACATACAGTGACTACATGGTATTAGTTGTGTGTTCAACGTGAAAGATATCTTGAAATGTGTGTTCAAAAACAGGTATCAGACCTTTGTCTCTGAGGACGCAGGGCCCAACACTCTGGTTGCAACAGTCCTGGCCAAGGACCCAGATGGAGATGGGATCACATACAAAATTACAGCAGGCAATGAAGAAGGCAACTTTGTCATCGACAGTCAGAAAGGTGAGACATCCTTTTCAGATTTGGTATTACTCTTTTGATCTCTCTGACAGCCGTTTTATGCTGTATAAACATTCACTAAGGAGCAGTGCAGTAGAAAAGTCTTAATTCAGTGGTTTTTTTCAAACTCATTACATTGCATCATTTTATACATGTCATTTTAAATATTAATGATACTTTATTAATATTTAATAATTAAATGTACTTTCACAGTAGGAGGATCACTGCAGGGCAGCTATTCAAACAAAAGTCTTTATACATCTTTTAATTTGGACATTATTTAGATGCCAGTGAAGTCTTTTATATTTATTTAATGTATGGGAGAGAGGTATAGGCATGGACATTATGCAGGCCAAACTAAAACATGTGTTCTAGTGAGAAAACAGCAACACCAGCGCATACGTCAATGTTGTACCACTGCTCCAATAGTAAAAAGAAGATTTTATTGTTATAGAACAAACAGTATAGAGAGGACGAGAAATTATGTGGGAGGAGTTAGGATGGAGTTTGAAGATGCTTCCCAAGCGGAAAAGAGGACTTTAATCTGAAGGGTCCTTAAGGGTTAAATGAAGACACAATGTTTAGTGTGAACATCTGGTAAATGGTAAAATCCAGAATGGCAGGAGAGTGAGTGAAATCAACAGCAACATCTGTTGGAACAGTCAAATACATAATATACTGTATTTTAGATCACACTAGTTCTTCTATGTTTTTATAATTAAGCAAAAGTACAGACATGAATAATGCTTCAATGTATCAAAGTTACATTTCAAATCAGTTTAAAAGTTGCCATGTATGTGTCACGGGTTGCCAGGGCGAGAAGCACAAAGGAGGCAGATATCAAACAAACGGAGTCTTTTAATAAATCCCCTTACGAAAATCAGGAGAACACAACCACTTAAACGATGTTAGACAGGACAAGGGAACTGAGGAAAACACAGGGCTTATAAACACATGGAATGTAATCAGGGAGAACAGAAACAGGTGAGGAGTAATCAAGGATAATTAATAAAACACAGCTGAGACAAATGGAACTTAATAAAACAGGAAACAGGAACTACCAAATAAGGACAAACAGGAACATACTTCTGACAGTATGATTGCCATTAATCATATTTACTTTTTTTTATAATCATCACTTGAACAAACAAGTCATTGGTACTTTCACATATACAAAATTAGCCACTGACTAATTATAAATAGGCAGTTATTGTAAAGCGTTTCTTTTGAGCAAAACTGTTAAAAGTTACAGTTAAAACACCCACACAGGGATATAACTATTAATATGAAATCCGTTTCTGCCTTGGAGTAGAGAGAGAGAGAGAGAGAGAGAGAGAAAACATTTCACTTTGTGAGAAATGAAGTCAGTTGTTAGAAATAAAGTTGCAATTGCAAGAAATGAAATCACAGTTCTGAGTAAGTATAGCCAGAATTTCCTTTTTATTTTATTTTATTTTCATTTTCATTTTTTTTCTAAGTTAGACATGTTTTGATTGATTGCGTTTTGATTGAAGAAGATTGATCCGTAAGATACAGACTTCACTTGTCCTCACAAAATATATTTGCTGCTTACCTTCACAGTGCTCCAATTTAGTGCTCCATTCAGGTGATTCAAACATGCACCGCTTCATTGGAAGCACCGCGGTTCCTTGAAGAGTGTCTCTGTTGATTCCCTTCCCTGCATATTCCTCCTTTTCTCTCCTCTAAAGATCAAAGCTTTCCTTTATTGCCCCTTCTACTGCTCGTCAGATCTCCGTCTCTCCTGAAATTCCCTCTATCATTCATTAGAGCCTCTCCTCCATTAGGTTGTTTTTGTTGGTGCGAAGCAGGGCTCAGACGCTTGGTGCTTGTTGTTAATTTACTTTAACTCACAGAGGAATGTGCTCAGTTTGATTTAATACCCCTTTAATGATTCAAACAGCAAAGTCAATAAGATGATCAGGCCTTTTGTATTAAAGACATAAATACAAAAACTGCATCCGGTCCATGAAGGATGTATTTACCGGCACAGCAGCATAGTGTTTACGCTGATAATCAGCCAGATCATTGCCAGCACACAGGACCTGTCAAGCATTTTTATTTTCCTCTGTTATTTGTAGTGTTTTGATTTTCCTTTGTTCTTTGTCCTGCTAAAAGGCATTGTGTTAAACAAGGTTCCAACATCTGAATGTCTGGCAATGGAGAAATGCATTGCAAAAAAAAAGACTGCCAGAAAAGATATTTGGCTGACAGGCTGTTAACATTGCACAAAAACTGATAGATTGGGTAATTAAGGATGCTCTGGATGTGTCCAGCAATCCATAAAAGAGAATACACAAGCTATATTGTTTATGTAAATATGCACATTTTCACTTTCTGTAACTTCTGCTACTTGACTTACTGGAGTAAGGACCATTATGAAATTAATATTAGCCACACAATAGGTGCAGATTTTGCAATAAATAATTGAAATGTAAAAAATTACATAGACTGCAACAATTAACAATTTGTCAGAACCTCTAGTAGACAAGCTATTTTGTTTAGTTATCTGTAGGAGAATCATGATCTCTATTTGATACAAAAAAAATCAATTTATCCAGAATTGTGCAGCTCTACTCCTGTTTGACTGAGTGTTTCTCCCATGGCATACAGTAACAGGCAAATAGTAACCTCCTGCCTACTCCCCCCATACCTTTTACAATTTATGTATAGGCTATACTATATAATGCAAACAAATTAAATTAAAAAAATATATAATAAGAGCATTTTTAATACAATTAAGCACTAGTCAAGCTGCGATAGCAAACAGGACCACGTTTTTTTTTTTTGATCGCATGTTTTTGCGATCAGATTTTTTAAACCGGTAAACTCCTGTAAACTTTTCAGTCCAAGGATCCAAACTCCACAAACACAGCTGTGCAGAGGATTACTGAGTTGAGCTGACAGCCAGTAAATTGGATTTTAGTCAGAGCAGAGGAGGGGGGCATCTGAGCGCAAATTGGAGGGGTAATAGTGCTGACAACATCGTGCCAAAAGACAGATGCGTTTTTTTAAAAAGGTACATCTGACTCCTAAATCTGACAAACAGCTTATCATTCAGTAGTACATGAAGATGTTGGAAATATCCGATGCGGCCTTGTCCTCGTTTCTGGAGTGGGATGGAGGGGTGTGACATAAACACGCGATGAAAGCGAGAAACATTAATTTTCTTTCAGACGCTCTTGTCAATACAAGCCGAACATCTTTTATCTGTCTTTTTCTCCCGCTGCCTCGTGTTTGATCTTTTTCCATTTTCTGAGTGGAGCCATCTTCATTTTCAACTTTTCTTTTTTCTCTCTCTCTTTTTTTGGAAGATGAATAAAAGCGCGGATGTTGATGGAAAGCCAGAAAGATCTATTTTACTTGATGCCAATCACCAGAGACGGTGCATTAGATTAATATGACGCACAAATTGCTTGAAAGCACTTCAGAATGTTCTGAAGCCAACATTAATGAGGGGAATGTTTGTCTGGGTATTTTTAGGAAGAGGGCGCTGAGGAGGGGGGCACCCGTTCTGCTATTGACCTACATTGCCCCCTGTTGTTGAGAAATATAACAGTGTTGGCTATTCGAAAAGTGTTTTTATACATCTTTTTATAGTTTTTATGCATTGCTTGAAAGCACTCTTTCTAATGGAGCATCTAGAAATAGGCAACAAGATTGATGTATTATATAGAAATATACAATCTCACCCCTCGTTCAGTGGTGTAGTGGTGCCTGGAGAAGTGGGTATACTCTTAATTTATGCCCCCATTTTTTTAAGCGGCCTAGCAACGGCCTGTGTTATAAACAGTGACATGTAAGAGTCAAGACTAATCTTGCATATTTAGTTCACCCCAAAATGGGCCAATAGTATTTGCACATTTTCACTTTCTGTAACTTCTGCTACTTGACTTACTGGAGTAAGGACCATTATGAAATTAATATTAGCCACACAATAGGTGCAGATTTTGCAATAAATAATTGAAATGTAAAAAATTACATAGACTGCAACAATTAACAATTTGTCAGAACCTCTAGTAGACAAGCTATTTTGTTTAGTTATCTGTAGGAGAATCATGATCTCTATTTGATACAAAAAAAATCAATTTATCCAGAATTGTGCAGCTCTACTCCTGTTTGACTGAGTGTTTCTCCCATGGCATACAGTAACAGGCAAATAGTAACCTCCTGCCTACTCCCCCCATACCTTTTACAATTTATGTATAGGCTATACTATATAATGCAAACAAATTAAATTAAAAAAATATATAATAAGAGCATTTTTAATACAATTAAGCACTAGTCAAGCTGCGATAGCAAACAGGACCACGTTTTTTTTTTTTGATCGCATGTTTTTGCGATCAGATTTTTTTAAATCGGTAAACTCATTCTTTTCCTTTTTAAGGTATTGTTTTCATTATAATGTACTGATTCAAATTAGTAGTCAATAATTAAATATTATTTTATCACTCTTCGCACCTCCCCTGACATGCACTCACGCCCCAGACCACCTCCGCTTGCATTCACGTGATTTGTCGAGATGAGAGGCGGACGCGGGCGCAATCATCAATCAAATTGAAAGGGAAGCAGGCGCATCCTCACCCCATCATTGTCTTTACTGGGTGTATTTAGGGAATATTGGCATTTATTCACATGTGATTTGATTAGCTAGTCATGGTGGACTGTCATGATTTTGGCTAATG
>NW_015631718.1:205585-210095 GCF_001515625.1 Sinocyclocheilus rhinocerous
TGTATATATATATATATATATATATATACATATATATATAACCCAATGAGCCAAATTCCACAAAGAGGACCAGGATGACGTTAGACCACGTCATAAATCTGAGGACAAGAACCAGACTGAGATTCCTTAGGAGACATTTTAACCTCTCTGGTCTTCACAGAACATGTCCTTACGTCCACAGAATGGCACAGAAACGGCCTTTCCATGTATATATGCACTTAAATGACGCTAAAAGGAGCATAACTCCATATTGTGTATGTAACCCACACATTTGACTATCATGTTCTAATTACTTATTGTGTATGTATTTTGAATAACTATTGAATAGTTTATAGGATTATATTCATGTTGGGTATGTATGAGTTTGAAAATTCATGCTTTAAACATTTTTATCAATCAATACTTTGTAAAATATATTATATTTTGGTTATAGAAATCATGTCCAAATTATACTCTGCAAGAGCGGGAAAATTCGGACCATGTGACTGATAAGATAACGTGTGATTTATGTATTGGGAGAAGAAACATCGCAACACCCCGATGTTAAGACAGTGTCTTATTGGTCAAAACACCATTTGGGATGTGTCCAACGGCCCGGTTTAAAAACTCAGGACATCATCAAATTATGCGGCTTTTAGTTTATTTCCTTGCCTTTTTGCCACCGCGTTTTGACGCTGCTTTTTAGCACACTTTGAGCGTGCTCTGGCTTACACGACAGCTGCTCCTCTAAAACCATGAGGAGAAATGCCATCTAGTCTCGTCATTCTTCTTGCTGGCTTCTACTTTAGTTTCTTTTCTTTCCGTTGAGAGTTTCTGTGACCGCCTCAAAACTTCAACCAGCCCACAACTCTGCATCTTCAGTCAACGCCCAACCATTGGCTTCCTAAGACATCACTTCAATGACTACTGAACTTCCAGCCAATCAGAAACCTCGGGAAATCTCCTTTCTGCAACCTATGACAAGGGAACCCCTTACACAGGCAACACAAGTACCTCCATCTTCTAGCTGAACTGGTGCATTTAATATACATTTTAAAGGGGTCATATGATGTTGCTAAAAATAACATTATTTTGTGTATTTGGTGTAATGAAATGTGTTTATGTGGTTTAAGGTAAAAAAAAAAACATTATTTTCCACATACTGTACATTATTGTTTCTCCTCTATGCCCCGCCTTTCTGAAACGTGTCGATTTTTACAAAGCTCATCGGTCAGAAAAAGCGAGGTGTGCTGTGATTGGCCAGCTATCCAATGCGTTGTGATTGGCCGAATACCTCAAGCGTGTGACGGAAATGTTACGCCCCTTACCATATTGTGATGCCCTGTCCGGCCGTAGCGACGAGACAAAAACATTAAAACCCATTATAAACAAGGCATTTGTTGCATCCAGTGGGGACATAATTACAGATTATAATGACTTATACTGTCTTTTTACGCATTGCGTTGCATCGCGCCGCGTAAACATAAAACAATGTCTGCATTTGTGATCGGAGAAATGACAAACAACAAGCCCTACTCTACACTGCCCAAAAAACTCGTCTTTCTTTGCGTGAACATTTGGGCGGTGTTATGCAAATCTTCCCACATCGTGACGTAGACATGTGGGGGCGTTTTAGAATGAGCCGTTTTAGGTAGGCGTGGTTGACTCTTAACTTTTATAAAGAATATCTCTTTGGATTTGAGACTTTAGTCTTTGCAACTTTACAGATCTTCTTTATGCACCAAGAGCTTGTAACACTACAAAGAGAAAGGAAAAATTGAAAGGTCTATGCAATTGCACATATTGCTGTAAACTTGGGATTTCACATTTTCATTCTCTTAAACTCATTCTTTCTTCACTTTCTCTCTTCCTGCAACTTGTATGAATGTGTGAGTGCGTGTGTTTGTGTTAGACTAGTTTATATGTCTTAAGGCGGGCGTACACGGTGCGATTCTGAAGTTCGGAACTTCGTGAGCTCTGGCACATGTCACGATTGAGTTAATCCGAAAATCGTACGGAGGCAGTCACACACGACACAAATTTACTACGATTTTACAAACTCTGACGTAAGCATTACGTTTCGCGCCATTCATAAAAATATGGATTCTGAGGACGAAATAGTTTTCTTTGTGGCAGGCGGCTTGTGACGTCCAAAAAAAAAAACTAAGACAAAGGACATGGCAAAGAGAATGGCTGAAAAGCAGAGTAAAGCATGGACTTTCTGTTCTTCATAAAGAACTCGAGAGCGTAGGCCATTTCTGAATTTCTGCTTGTTTTGCCAGAAATACAACAGGCATATTCATTCATAAAGCTGAACGGCAAATTTGGCACATTCGGAATAACAAATAAAAAATAGAACTGTATAATTAAACTAAAATTATTATAGACTCTATGGTTTTTGTTATCTTCTGATTGGTCAACTTCAGATGGATCGCCAAATCGTCTCGTTCAACCGCACATACGCCACAAATTTAAACCGACAGCATCCGATTTTTTTTTACATGTTTGAAAATTTTCGGGAGGACGGGAGGTGCTCGTAACGTCTCGGATCAGCCCGTAATTCTTCTCACATGGTACGAGCCGCGACCATGCGAGCATCTGCGATTTTCTCCCGAGAGAAAAAAATCGCCTGCGAGCTCGTACGACAGCAAAATCGCACCATGTACGCCCGCCTTTAGATGTATCCAATAAAGTCTTATTTATATTGAAAAGAGAAGTATCTTGTGTTTTGTGCTTACAGGTTAATGTCTTAAACTGCCGATCTTGTTACTGTGCTAATTAATAATGTTTTCACTATATTTTGGATTTTAATATCCATTGCAGAGTTGATGTTCTACGGCTCGTTCAATGAATCGCTGGGCGACTCAGTGATCAGCCGTAAAACAGTGATTCTGTCCAAATTCCCTATTAAAACATAAATGATTACATTTGAGCTAAATTGACCTGTTTGCCTTACAATATATGTATGTATGTATGTATGTATGTATGTGTGTGTATGTGTGTGTGTGTGTGTGTGTGTGTGTGCGCGTTTTTGTGACAAATGAGGACATACATTTGTATAATGACAAGGGTATGACATAGGTATTACAAGGAGAAGGTGACTTTTCAGGACATTACCCCATGTCCCCACTTTTCAAAACGCATATAAATCACACAGAATGGAGTGTATTGAAAATCTGAAATAGCACAAAGTTTCCTGTGAGGGGTAGGTTTAGGTGTAGGGTTGGTGTAGGGCAATAGCACATACAGTTTGTACAGTATAAAAACCATTATGCCTATGGGATGTCCCCACTTTTCACAAAAACAAACCTGTGTGTGTGTGTGTGTGTGGTGTTATTTCAATATTTATATCTTGAGAAGTGTTTCTCACATTACTTTCATAATGACTTTGTATGTAGCAGTTATGGTCGCTGTCCTTCAATCTCTTTTGAAACCATTATGGATTGAAATCTTTGTTCATTGTTGTAAGCAGGTAAAGAAACTCACCACCCCCTTTCTAAATGTTCTCTAAAAAGTTTTCATGCAGTATGGGGAGGAAGAAAGATCTTTCTGAAGATAAAAAGCATGAAATAGTGCAACGTCTTGCAAAAGGCTTGAAAAGAGTATCAAGATTATTACAGAGATTATCGAACTGCCAAAAGATTTGTGAATTAATCAAAGAACAGAAGAACTTGATCAGATAAATAGCCAAACAGCCAAAATAACTAATGGGAATACGTTAAGTCAGTGTGCTGCACACATCAATGACTTGTCAGTGCTGGCAAGAGACCATGGGATAATCCACAGCTAAGTGTCACTTACACTATTTTAATAAAACGTGCATAGGAATTGTAATGCCTTCACATTGTGCACTGAAATTGTGTGTAATGCTATCTTTGTATTATACCTTACATATGTTTGTTTATGTTTACGTTGAGTATACACTACAATTCAATTTTTTTAAATAAATGAATAGTTTTATTCATCCAGGAAGCATTAAGTTGATCAAAATGGACAGTAAAGAGATATTAATACTGTTACAAAAGATTTCTATTTCAAATGAATGCTGTTCGTTTGAACTTTCTATTGATCAAAAATCCTGAAAAAAGTCACGTTTTACTAGGGTGATCAGATTTCTCATGGTTCAATACGGGAGGGAGGGGGAGGGTTGTGATATATGACCATGATATGAGAAATTTTATTTCATATATATATATATATCCAGTGGTGTAGTGGTGCCTGGAGAAGAGGATATACTCTTAATTTATGCCCCCATTTTTTTAAATGGCCTGTGTTATAAACAGTGACATGTAAGAGTCAAAACTAGTCTTGCATATTTAGTTCACCATAGTATTTCCACATTTTCACTTTCTGTAACTTCTGCTACTTGACTTACTGGAGTAAGGATCATTATGAAATTAATATTAGCCACAAAAGGTGCAGATTTTGCAATAAATAATTAAAATGTAAAAAATTATATAGACTGCAACAATTAACATTTCGTAAGAACCTCTAGTAGACAAGCTATTTTGTTTAGTTATCTGTAGGAGAA
>NW_015631718.1:210152-214830 GCF_001515625.1 Sinocyclocheilus rhinocerous
ACAGGCTACTATACGGATCCATTCAGAATCTAAAAAACACCTTCAGGCTTCAGCAATGTCCATTATAAAACACTCGTGCTTTTAAGCCAAATACACGCTGAAAAGAATAATTCTAGACCTGACTCTAAGCAATCTCTGATGAAACCGGTCGGGTTTTCTCTGTAGCTGTTTTGAACTTAGGTTACTGTTCGAAGGCATTCGTTTACTGGATCCTTGGACTGAAAAGTTTATAGGAGTTTACCGGTTTAAAAAATCTGATCGCAAAAACATGCTTCTTTTCCTTTTTAAGGTATTGTTTTCATTATAATGTACTGATTCAAATTAGTAGTCAATAATTAAATATTATTTTATCACTCTGCGCGCCTCCCTGACATGCGCTCAAGCCCCAGACCGACTCCGCTTGCATTCACGTGATTTGTCGAGATGCAATTATCAATATAGAGATAATTTGAGTAAATTTATTGGCTCAAAGCAGTGGTGTAGTGGAGGGTATACGCAGGTCTCTATATTGATAGTATTATAGCCTAAACACAGTTTAATATTGTACCCTAACATCTGATTTGATTCTGTCAGTCACAATGCTTCATGGTGCACATCCTGTACTTTCCCTCAGATGAGCGATTATATTGTTTATTTTTATTTTTATTATTTATTTATTTTATTTTTATTATTTATTTATTTATTTTTTACCTTCAAACATTAATTTGCTTAAAATCAAAGTTTGTCATTCTGTGATTCCTCTTGGAGCTTGATGGTTTGGTGATCCTTTTTAAGGTATTGTTTTCATTATAATGTACTGATTCAAATTAGTAGTCAATAATTAAATATTATTTTATCACTCTTCGCGCCTCCCCTGACATGCACTCACGCCCCAGACCGGAGTCGCTTGCATTCACGTGATTTGTCGAGATGAGAGGCGGGCGCAATTATGAATTAAATTTAAAGGGAAGTCGGCGCATCCTGACTTTACTGGTCTTTACTGGGTATGTTTAGGGAATATTGGCATTTATTTACATGTGATTTGATTAGCTAGTCATGGTGGACTGTGCAGCCTGACATGGCTAATGCAGGACACTAATGAATAATGCACATCAGAGGGGATTTAGAAGTGGGTATACGCAAAGCCGACTGATAAAGAAGTGGGTATACGCCGTATACCTGCGTATACCCTCCACTACACCACTATATATATATATATATATATATATATATATATGATTAACATTAATGAGACAAACAGGTATTTAATTAGGTTGCTGTCCATTTAAGACCGAATGAATGTAATATACTGACACATATATCCGGATTTCACCCACCTGTTTACGTTCATTTAAGCCATAACTGACTGTATTATGTGAGATACTCCACATGATGGAGATTTTGACAGCTGTGTGTGTATTTAACAATTAAGGCGCAGGCAGAACTGGGATCACGCGGGCGCGCAGCCGAGATAGCGAGTGATTCCACCTATTTATCCTGCCTTCACTAACTGCAAGTTAATCGATAACGAATTGTGATTGGATGGTAATTTTGTCCTACGACAAGCTTAGTTACCTTTGATTAGGCTGTTCTCATGACAGAACACTTCTACTACTTGCTCTGATCACCCAGTCGTAAAGAAATTTGGAAATACGGGACAAAACATGATTTTTTAAAAACAAGTAAAATAAAAACAAACTAAAAAAACAACAACTAAAAATAGAGCTGAAATACGGGACTGTCCTGGGAAAAATGGGACGTCTGGTCACCCTACGTTTTACAGAAAACTTCATTTAAATTGCAGTAATATTTCAAAATATTAGTGTTTTTTTTTAGCAGTTTTGACCAAATAAATGATAAATGCAGCCTTGGTGAGACCAAAAAAAAAATTTGTTAATTTAGGCCGCGTTTAGGTGAGTTATTTAATCAATTCACCTAAATGAACTCCCAGTAATTTTGTTGATGAGTTTAACACTGTTTAAACATTTATTTTTTGCTATATCAGTGGTTGATGCTAGCATTCATAAAATTATATTTCAGACTGGCTAATGTGTTCAAACAAGAATTTAATTTAATCATTTGATGTATTTTGGATTATTTTCAGAGTGTAAAACTATATATATATATATATATATATATATATAGGTGTACCGCGGAGGGTGACGTAGGAGCTGACTCCGGCTGTCTCTGCAGATAAGACACAATGTATGAAGCATAACGATATCCCTGGCACATTTGCAACAACACATACATTCATCCGTAAAAACATACAATATATAAAGGATTTTGCATAGTACAAACCTCAGGAATGGCAAATATACTCATCATTGCCTTAAAGGTCAGAAACACCCTCTCTGCATTATGAATGAGCGCTGAGAGATTAGTCTTCATGGCTCCATATGTACAGTATTCATCAAGTCCTATGTCATTTACAAACCTTCATGTATGAAATAAGAGTTTGTCTAATGCAGTGTACTCAAAGAATGCAGCTCAGACACCCGGAGCACGTTTTATCTATTCAGTTGTGATTGCGATAAAACTATGTTGAACTAACGAGGAATCAGTTGCTAATTCAAAGAAGGTGCTGAGGTTGAATGGAGTTTGAGTGGGATTTAGATGAGGGTAATGGCCAATTAAATGTTGCTGTACATGTTTGCCTGTCACCCCACACAGGATTGATCCGTCTCCGCTCCAGCCCATATCCTAGACTTCAGGGACTAAAGTACATCCTGAACGTAATGGCAACAGATGATAACGCCTCCGGTGGGCCGCAGTCACTCTCCGCCATTGCCCAGGTCATTGTAGGAGTAGACGATGTGAACAACAACAAACCTGTGTTTGAAAAGGTACTGTGTATATTAAAAATCAGTCTGTTATCTATCTACAGTATATACTATCTCTATGAATATCTGTTTATTTACAGTGTAATTATCTATTATCTTTAACTCTCACATTAGCTCTGTTTCAAAACATCCACTACTTTTATAATATATATACTGTATATATATATATATATATATAAGTAGTAGATGTTTTGGAACAGAGCTAATGTGAGAGTTAAAGAAAATAGATAATTACACTGTAAATAAACAGACATCGTATATAATGCTTCACTTAGTAATTAAACTTTTAAAATCTTTTTTTTATTTAAACATTTAAAGTCTTTATTTGTACGTTTTCTGAGAGGTCTACCATCTTTGTTTTAGAAAGTTGCGTTTGTCCATCGGAAGCAAAGCACTTGCGTCTGACGTTTTGGTTTCGATTTTGAAAGTAGCATGCAGGAATGAGAATATAAAGTGCGGGAGTTGATTGATGTTAAAAGAGTTATTAAGAGCGATAAGCCACGAAAAGAATCTTACTCACGCTGACTGACAAAGATGCCTCTCAAACAGTGTGTGGTCCCAACACACAGAATTACAGTATTTCAAAATATCTGTCTTGGTGAGTCTTTACGCAAACAATCTGTTATGTTTTAACTGAACGTTTGGTTAAATGTTGAGGAAAAACATCTGATGTGTAACATTATATTAGATTTGTGCATTACGTAGGTCTTAATATATCCTATAGACGATCTGTCTCATTAATGTTAATCAAACAATAAAATAAAAGAAGGAATCACTCCGTACTCTTGATTTAACTACTTTATTTGTAATGAATACAATAAAGACTATGTAGTAATTTTTAAATTTGATTATTTGTTTTTCTTACTTGAACGATTCTGTTTATTTGTATCTTTGGTTCTTGTTTTTAATAGCAAAGATAAAATAACAAAAATAACTATCATGATAAATACAGTAATTATTATTAATAAAAGAATTGCAGGAAAAGATGCATCGTGATGCATCGAGAATAGTTTAATAATCGGATGGTTACCGCCTGAATCATAATCGAATCGAATTGTGAGCCAAGTGAAGATACACACCTCTAGTCATAATATCTTCTGTGATGGGACAAAACATCCTGTATGGGCATTAAGTATCATGGAAAAAATTAAGTTAAACATACATTGTTCCTATAGATATGGGTTTTGACTTGGTGTGTCAAATTTGGTGGTACAGTATTACCAGATATTTTAAGGTATGGTTGTTAGGTGATTTTGTTTTGGAACCTGCAGAAAACTTTAACTAGATTTTTCTCAAAATTGACTTTGCTGACTCTATTGACTTCAAACACTGGCCAGTTGCATAAACTACTTAGACTAGTCTTAAAAGTTAGTCATACCATTTTTTTTTTCTTCAAGACAAGTCATAACTTTTTAATTTCAGTTACATAAAATGGTATATTGGTCTAATTTGAATCTGAAAAGTGAGACTGATTACCACTTGGTTAAGTGCTAGTCAGTCAAACTAGTTCTTAAGACACAGTCTTAATATTGTAAGTTTATGCAACTGTCCCTTGGTGTAGCTCAGTGTTTTTTTTTTTGTCAGATTCCAAAAAATCAGGTATCATTTGAAGGTTTTTTTTAATAGAGAGTATGAAAATAACAATAACTCATTTTTGAAAATTTGCTCATTGTGGCTCATTTTGCCAGCATGGGTCACAAATGTACAGTGGAGATAAAAATTAGAGAACAGCCTACAATTTCCTACATTTCAAGGTCACTGCTTAGTCCTATTTGAACTTATCCTAACATGAGTAGAAGGACAGTTTTTTAAGCATATTTCATAAATTAATTGTATTCTGAAGCACAGTATATATA
>NW_015631718.1:215943-250995 GCF_001515625.1 Sinocyclocheilus rhinocerous
ATATATATATATATATTTATTTATTTATTTATAATTTTATGTTATTTCTGAATGTTATAAAATAAATGCAGATAAGTCCTGAATATATATTTCTAATTCCTGAATAACTTTATACACTGTATATATTCAGACTTATAACTACATATTCAAATATAATAATTTAATGTTTGGCCTATGTATATTCTTTTTATTAGGTGCCTTAGAATGCAAAATAATTGCCTTCCTTTTGAACAACCTTTGCATCAGCGGCCACCTATGATGACTTCGAATGCTGTTTCTCTAGGTCTAAAGGTTTTGGAACAGAGCATTTGTCTTCCCTTATTATATCTCATATATTCTTGCTCTGTATTTTGTCTCTAGTTTTCTCTCAAATTTATCCTCTCTCACACTTTTTTTTCCCTCATGAGATATTATTAGCAAAGCAACCTGGGCTGCTGCTTGATCAGCTGTAGACTTTTAATTAAGTGTTTGAAATATGTGCTGAATCATTATGGGTCTGCTTGCTTCCCGATGTCTCCAGTAAATATGGGTTGAGTGCAACACTGAAGATATTTGGAGGGTCTTAATATCCCCAGGCTGCATGGTGAGGAGATGCTTGGCCGTGGGCCGTTGCTTAGTACTTAAAAACTTATTTTCAGGTCTGTGGAGTATTTTGTTTGAGTTTCTCTTGGCAGGGTGTGAAGCAAATTAGCATCCACTGAGATGCAAGACATCTCTTTAGTTTTTCAGCCAGCACGGGGAAGCCAAAGTGGCAGGTCTTGCTCCGCTGAAAGACCTCAGAGCCAGACTTCTCAAAATAAAATAAATAAAGCATTCATGCCACTGATCATCTTTAGATATTTTAACCCCATTCTGTTTTTGCACTCATTCTATTCTTTGCACGCTTTCTATTTATCTTTTTCCTGCCACTATAGCTTCCTAGAATACCTTCATCCACCCTTTTTAAGTGAGAAAAAGGGGTTGTTACTAAGAAGTAAAGTTCTTTGTTGTTTTTTATAAAGCTCCCACCTGAACCTTGTCCCATTTCCCCCATCATATCTGTGTTCTGGAATACCTAACCGTTCCCGTGGATGTGTGAACATGGATCTCCACTGAGAAGTTCTCTTACTTGTAGGCCCACGGCATGTGTGTTTTACTGCCAGGTTTCTGGAGGTCTGTGAGATGGACTCAACAAGGGGTACCATGCTTGATGTTTGCACTTCCAGCCTTATGGGATTTCACATTCACCTGACTGATTGAACAACACAGAGTTTGCGGCTGCTTTTAGCTAGCTGCAGGATGAAAGAGACCATCACAGAAAGGACTGGGTCTCTTGTTATTAATTAGGTGTCAGATGTGGCCATCAAAGGGGAAGTTGGTGGACCGATTTGGGAATTGTCACCATGTATTTTAAAGGGATTTATATACTGTATTTGTTTTCCCAGAGTCTCAACTAACCTCAGCTATCTTAAGCTGAGCAAACTAATGATGAAGGGGAGGCAGCGCTTTCTTTTTTTCTTTTTTTGTGATTACGCACACGTGCAAGGATGAAGAATGTGTGTGGGTGGTGGAGCATGGCTGAATTATCCAGGCTTATTCCAGACGTCTCCACAGATTCAGTGGGATGGAATTGATTCAAGGGCGCTTCAATTATAAAACAGAGATGACTCTCAACAGAACCAAAGAGATAAGGATTAATACGCCTCCTCAAACATTCTTTGTACCGTCAGTCTGCGTCCAGTCCACAGTGTTTACTGCTTTTCTTATTCATCTCTATTTCTATCTTTCAATCGCTCCAATTCTGTTACTTTAAATTACTTGCTTTTTAGTAATGGTTCACTTCTGCTGCCCTTACAGTATCAGCTCCTTGGCATTTGTTGTCATTAGCACACTTATGTCTTGCACAGATAGTCTAATCAGTGAAATTATGTTCATTAATTTAATAAATCAATCAATAAAGTTTTGCTTTTATTTGGTTTTGTGTTTTGTTTTGTTTTTGAGTGATCCAATCACTAGTGGTAAATGCAGCTGTTTTGTTTTGTTTTGGGTTTTTGTTTGGTGCTACATTATGTGCTGCTTTAAAAGTAATTTACCATTGAATTGAATGTTTAAAACATTTTTCCTGTTTTTATTCAGTTTTGTTGTGTTTTGTAAACAGTGGCCCTCAGAGATCCTGTTCACAAGCTATGATTAAAGTTGCATTGGAGACCAATATTAGCAGGTGTAAACAATAATGTGTTTCAGCTGACCGCTTGTGATCTGATCACCCAAGACAGATCCTAATACAAGTGTAAAGACCCTTATTAGAATGTTTGGTTTACTATACATCTTCCTTTTCCTTCTCTGTTTTTGCCTCTTACAGTGTGCTGAGTATAAAGACAAGGTATCAGTTCTGGAAAATAAGCCAGCGGGAACATTTGTGCTGCAGGTCCATTCAGATGATGCTGATGAAGGAGCCAATGGAAAAGTCACATATGGTTTTATGCATAAAGACAGCACTGTTCCTGCCTTCAGCATTGATCCAGAAACAGGTAACGATTCAAGTACACATTTTCAATGAGCTTATTCCTGGTTCAATGTATACTCAATTACTGTACTGAGAGCATAAAAGTAAATGTCTCCATTTTTTTTTTTTTTTAATAATCAGATGTCGTTGAGATAACAGTCGCAGGATCTGAAACAGAAAATTTTTCTAACACAACCTTTTTAATGTCTCATTAAGCACTTTCTTATAATGTCATGCACTCACTGTTGACTCTCTCTCTTTCTCTCTTGCAATGAAATGTAAGCCTTGAAGTATTTTCACAAATTCAAACTTGTTTAATTCACTTTAATCATAGCCTTTCGGTAAATAGCCTTATTAAAATTGGGTTTACTTACTGTACATTTTCCTTTTCTTTATCTGTTTTCCCTCTCACAGTGTGCCGAGTATAAAGAGAAGGCATCAGTTCTGGAAAATAAGCCAGTGGGAACATTTGTGCTGCAGGTCCATGCGGATGATGCTGATGAAGGAGCCAATGGAAAAGTCACATATGGTTTTATGCATAAAGACAGCACGGTTCCTGCCTTCAGCATTGATCCAGAAACAGGTAATGATTCAAGCGCACTTATTCAATGAGCTTATTCCTGGTTCAATGTATACTCAATTACTGTACTGCGAGCATAAAAGTAGATGTCTCCATTGTCATTCCTTTCAAAATAATCAGATGTCGTTGAAATAGTCACAGGGTTTGAAACAGAACACAACCTCTTTAATGTCTCATTAAGCACTCTCTTATAATGTCATGCATTCACTGTTGACTATCTCCCTTTCTCTCTCTCTCTCCCTCTCTTTCTCTCTTGCAAAGAAATTTAAGCCTTGAAGTATTTTCATGAATTCAAACTTGTTTAATTCACTTTAATCATAGCCTTTCAAAACGTGCCAACTCTCAAAGGGAGAGAAAAGACAGCATTTAAATGTTGTCTCAAGCCCTCTTTTTAAAGAAATTGAATGCTTTATGAAATGTAACTGTTCATTGGACATCAATCAGTGTGTCTTTTATAGAGGAGAATAAAGAGAGAAAATAGGAATGGATTGCACTGGGAGAAACCTGAGGCGTGTTTGCAATGACTTCTTAAATGCAAATGGGAAGCTGTAGAGAGATTTGACACTGAACAAAAATGAAGGAATATTTCGCACAAATCTGCTGTGCATCTAAATAATGTTGTTTGCGTGGTTTCAAAAGATAATTTCATTCCTTTTTATACAAGATTAAATAGGGATGTAACCTTACTGTGGGTTACAACAAAATTATATTATCTGTTGTACTGTGAATTTATATGTATTAGAATCTGGTGAATGTTGCTTAACTATCATTAAACAGAAGCTCAGTGGTAACGGAGGTACTTTTTCAGGTGTTATCGTAACTGCTATGACGTTTGATCGGGAGAGGCAGAGAGAGTATGCAGTAACAGTGACAGCCACGGACCAAGCGGCGGACCCCCTCATAGGCATCTGCCAGCTCAACATTCTTATCCTCGACGAGAATGACAACAGCCCCAAATTTGAGAACCTGCGCTACGAATGTGAGCAATGATCACCTTCTTTTTAACATCTTTCATGTCTCATACCTGTTGGGTTGTACATTGCTAAGAAGTATAGGCACTAAGTGTTGTTAAATATCCATGCTGTTCTAAGCTGCTTTACAAAGTTTCCTAACCAGGTGCTATGCTGGAAGATTTCAACAACAACCAATTTGTCTGTCCACATCACACATTAAAATGAGGCAAGATGCGACAGTCAGTCATAAAACACAACCAATCAGAACAGTTGTCTCGCAACACTTTGCAGCTGAAGAGTGTAAAACTAAAACATGTCTTACATTTTCATGACATCCATGAAGCTTATGCAGAATAGATGCTTTTTATGATTTTCCATATGGTGCTTGAGGGATTTATCATACAGTATCTGGGCCTAGTTGCATAAACACAGCCACTAAACTTAAAAGATCCAAAAAGTTATAAAGGCATCATAAATTGAATCCATATGAATCAAACAGATTAATCCAAATCTTGTGAAAAGATACGACCACTTTATATGATGAACAGATTTCATTTAGGATTTTATTTGCATGTAAACACATGCATTGAGCATATAGGATAAACAACAAAGCTTAGTCTATTTTTAATTGGTGAACCAACTGCTGAACACACTTATGTCAGCTGGTCAAACAGCATGATCTTTCTGATAAAGCTGGTTAGTGGAGAAAGTCATTTTCCTCACACATGCCTAACGCTACATCACAGAACTATATATGTACGTATAAACAATGAGACCAGGCTGATATATCAAACTGATTTTGAAATTAATTTATTTTGGTTAAGATTTATCGAAGTATCTTGCACATCCAATTTCAAAGATAGGATCAGAGTATGTGACAGTTATCAAAGCTTTTCATCGAATTATGCACCAGCAGGACAGTGTTTCCAGTGCAATAATCAGAGTCTTGCTACTAACAGACTTCTTACGTGAGGACACCATGATCGGGACCAGTTTTCTGCGAGTGGCTGCACATGATGATGATTACAGCACTTACGCGGCCATCACTTACTCCATGTCCGAGGAGCAGCCGGAGTATCTACGAGTGAATCCACTCACTGGCTGGATCTACGTAAACCAGCCAATCTCGCAGGTCAGTCCTGCTCCAAACAACCAACTTGGGCTTATTTTGAACTGTGTGGAGTCCTGATAGTTGAAATCGTGAGTTCACCTGTATGTGTGGGTGCTCCGTGCCGTCAAGACGTCGCATTTTAAAAAGCAAGTTTCAGACTTGAACTTTCTCAGGAATAGTTTCCAACAGAATGATTCATCATTAATCCCTCATAGAGGGCAGGAGTTCGAGGTGTGAAAATTGCATTTGCAACATGAATATTGCATAGTTCTTGTGTGAAGTTTTAAGACGCTGCAGTGTGAATGATTTAGCAGGTCCACAACTGTTTCTCACAGCACTCCACTCAGATGATTGATTTGGTGGTAACAAGGTCTTTTACAGATTCTGCTTGTTTTTGTGAAGTTGATGAGAGAAATAACCTCGCACAGAAGTACAAAAAACTTGTTTAAGCATTAATAGTGATTACTGATGGGGTGTTTGTTTGTATGTGAGTAGGTGTTTAGGTTTGAAAGACACTGATATCGGACCACCTTTGACAAGAGACCTTTGTAAAACTGTTGCTATGACTACCAAGGTCTTGTGTCGGCTGGTGTATATGGTGAGGCTTTGTGTGTCCATGTTTGAGAGTTTGTATATGTTCTTTGTGCGATTACAGAGGGTGGGCGAAAATTGTTTAGCTGTCATTTCGCATCATTCGACATGCAGATACGAAGCTGAATGCTGTGAACACGGACAGCTTCGGTGATTTTGCTGATAAGCACAGGCACCTGCAGTGAGATGTGTTGATACACTTGACACAGTTCCATTTAAAGGTCATCCTTGGTGTTGTAGTGCCGGGATTTTAAATTTTGTTGATGCCGAGAACCCCCAAATATGAATATATTATTTGCGGAGGACAAGCCTCTTAAAAATAAAAAATAAAAAAAGAGTATTTTTTTTACATTTATACTGTAAAAAGTAAGTGTTCTATTTTAAAGAGAGATGTAACATAGAAATAGTAATTTAATAAAATATTAACTACAGTTATTTATGATATTGTGTGTGTGCATTTTGTATGCATATTTATTAGTATTCTGTTAAAAATTAGAATAAAATAACTGCAATCTCAATTTTGTTTTATGCACTATTTGAAACATTAATATTATCAAATTCTTCCAGTGTGTTAATTTTGTAAAAAATATATGTTTTAATAACTTAAAATAATATGCCAAATTTGACATCCCTAAAATATTTTGTAAAACTGTTTTCCCTCTTTTCTCATATTCAAATATTTCACCCTGGCTCTGGTTTGAATAAAATTATTAGGGGTGTGCCCGAAGCCGAATACCTTATTCGGAAAGGCACGGATAATGGCTTCAAAAATGAATAACAGATAACGAATAATTCTGCTCGAATATTCGGCTGAGGCTGCAGCACAGTCTAGTGTTTGCTAGATTCACAGGTGAGCCAGGGGATCAGCGCGATATTTTACACAAACCTCTAAATTCACGCAATAATGAGTGTGTGAAGTGAATGAATGTAAACTTTATGAATGAAAAGAGCGCAAATCAAACACCGCATTGCTGTTGCCACTCCGTGCATCTCTTAGAAATCAGAGCTTGGCAAGAGTAGGCCTTATATTACCTAAAATGATACATCATACACGTTCTACTATTTGTGTATATATAAAAGGCAATGAATGATTTAAACCTTATAGGCTACGATATGATACACGAATGAATTTTTACACAAACCTCTAAATTCACGCAATAATGAGTGTGTGAAGTGAATGAATGTAAACTTTATGAATGAAAAGAGCGCAAATCAAACACCGCATTGCTGTTGCCACTCCGTGCATCTCTCAGAAATCAGAGCTTGGCAAGAGTAGGCCTTATATTACCTAAAATGATACATCATACACGTTCTACTATTTGTGTATATATAAAAGGCAATGATTGAATAAGCACAGCGCGATCGCCAATCAAAAAGCCGCGTTGCCGTCTCTGCGCGTCTCTGTCTCTCAAAAACCAAACCAACTCTCTGTCAAGAGTAGGCTAATAATCAACCTAAATACAGATACATTTTCTTCTAGGCCTACATGTTTGCCTCCTTATGTTTTGCTGGTTTGCGCGGCACACGCACATTTGTTTAGTGAAGTTAAAAAAAGACTCGAAAATGTGCTCCTTGAATTCATTCAGTCGTGTTCAAATGATCACTAAATGTTTGTCATGAAATCTTCCTACTTGTATGATAAATTTATTTTTAGAAATTATTAATTTTATATTTTAGAACACTGAATAGGGCAAATAGTCGAAACACAAATATTTTTCCATACTATGTACTCCTTTTTTTTTTTTTTCCATAGGTTTTCCAGACCTGGAATTACTTAAGTGAAATAGGTTACTTTTTTAAAACTGCGCAGGAACCTGTGAGCCAACGGAAAACATGTTGTTTTACATAAACCTCTAAAATTACAACGCAGTAACAAGTGTGTGAAGTAGCTAAATGAGTTTATGAATGAAATAAGCGCAAATAAAATAGCAGTGTTGCAGCTGCCTTTTTCCATGCATTTCCTCGAACTCACGTTGCTCGAAGCACAACCGCACTACATCTCGAAGCACTGCCTATACAAGGAAATCAGCTCAGACTGTTAGAAGATAAATAAATGTTATAATCATAAAAAAAATATTATGTTAGTTAAACACTGCATATTTGTTCAGTGATAACTATGAAAAATATAGGCTGTAAAACCATAAACATAATGGTTTTATCAAATATAACTCTACGGAGTTCTGGTTCAAGCTCTGCCTACTTCCGGTTTTATCCAAATACAGGTACAGATACGAATAATTTTGTGATTGTTACAGATACAAATACAGATACAAGTACTGGCTTCGCTGCACACCCCTAAAAAGTATAGTCTTAAATTGTATTTGACGTCTCGATAATTGTGTTTGACTGTTTCCAGAGGACCTACATCAGCAGGCAGATCATCGCTACAGATGGAGGGAATCAGAGCAGTTCAGTCGAGCTGGCAGTCACCATAACTAACGTGAAGAACCAGCCTCCACAGTGGGAGAAGGACACATATGAGGTCGTCATACCTGAAAACACTGTCAGAGACACTCCAGTTGTGGTATGCACTTAACCTAACGCTAAACACTTATAAACTATAGATCTACAAATATGTGAGTTATGTAGATTTATGCCTGCTTTTTTACTCCACTTAATAACAGAATCAGAGTCATACAGGGTAACAAACAGTGACTATCAGTGGTTCCACAGATATTCATTACATAAAGATGATGATTTCACCAATACTAAATATACTGTGAATGAAGGACCAAAACCAAGAGGCAAAACAGACATACAGCTTCTGCTAAGTGATTTATTACTTGGGCCTTTGAAGCACACCTGTGAGGCACTGCATTAATAATGACCATGTCTTTCATGTGTGCATTGAAGGAATGCTATGATGGATGTGGATAAGTTTTAATCCCACAATAAGGTTCTGGGTATTCCTTGAGGGGCTTGAGTTCCCAGACACTGTCGACTTTACTGTCATGTAGCATACTGGCGGTTACGACTGACAGTCTGTGCTTTCTGCTCGACCACACAGATTTTTCACACTGCCTGTCACAAATCCACAAGTACACAAAGGCACACACACACACATACATACACATGCCATTTAAAATAATTGTAAGATGCTGTAAGATTCTCTAAGCTCCAGTCCCCACTTCAAGCAGCATTTCAGTAGCCCTGCCATGAATCATCTGATCCTTCGCTTCAAATTTCCAGGACGTTGTTTCGTTACAGTCACTATTTAGGAAGTCAGCCAATCGCTGAATCACTGGATAATTTATGGACATTTCTTTTTTTTTTTTTTTTTCATTTTCATTCGATTACAAATGCACTGAAAGCATTCATTTGCAGAATTTCCTGGAATACATTCATTGCCATTAAGACCATTATTGATGCAGATGAGCATTTCATGAAGAACAGCATAAATAAACAGGGCAAGGAGGAACAAAGGGCAGAAAAAAGGAAAATAAATAAAAAGACAAAAATAGAGAACTGCACAGAGATAGCTCTTGCTGTTCTTCTAATTGATCTTGTGTTAAATGGTGTTTGTGTTCTTGTTGGTATAGGAAGAGGAAGTAATTGAGCTTATTTAATCTGATCTGTAGTGGTGATATCCTTACAGTTGCCCCATTAACAGAGATTCACAGATGTTATATTTAAAGACAGAGACTCAATTCTCTTAGGACAGAAAGAGAAGTCTTTGATGTTGAACATGATCAACTTGTGTCTTGCTTATTGCTTATCATATATATATATTTTTATAATAATGAAATGTATTATTATTTTAATAATATATTATATAGTACTTTAAATATGTGAAAATGTGGGGTTGGCAAGATTTAAAAAAAAAAAGTCTCATGCTCACCAAGGCTGCATTTATTTGATCAAAAATACAGTAAAAACAGTAATATTGCACTACATTGATGCATTTAATAATAATATAATTTTAATATGCCAATTTGGTGGTCAAGAAACATTTCCAATAGGAAACTGATCACTTTTGATCAATTTAATGGATCCTTGCTGTATAAAATAATTACAATTGTATTGATTTAAATTAAATTAAAATCATATTGACCCCAAACTTTTGAATGGTTGTGTATAAATGAATGTTAAAAAATGTCCTCCTTGCAGACTATCAAGGCCACCTCTCCGCTGGGCGACCCGAGGGTGACTTATAACTTGGAGGATGGATTGGTGCCAGAGAGCAACATGCCTGTTCGTTTTTACCTAACCCCGAATCGTGAAGATGGCTCTGCCTCTATACTTGTCTCAGAGCCCTTGGACTATGAGATGACCCGCAACTTCATGCTTAGGGTTCGAGCTCAGAACGTGGCTCCTGTTCCCTTGGCTGCCTTCACTATTGTTCACATAAACATCACAGGTAAAGGATATCCATATGGCTCAGCACAGCTGAAACAGGTTTAGAGGTTGTCATGAGAAAAAAAAAAGTTACATTTACTATTGGCAGTGTATTCCTGTCTGTGCAGTCTGTTGTGCAGCCTAATAATCCAACTGATCCTGTAGCTCAACCAGAATGAAAAACCTTAATGTAAACGTTGATTTAGCTCAGTCCAATTGAAAAGAAGTGATGCTGATCTTATATAAATCATTAAATAGAGAGTTCCATATAAACCTTTCATGAATTTAGATCAGATTTAACCCTTAAATGCATACCTCGGGTCTTTAGCGACCCGGGACATCATTCTCTACCCTCTCCCTCCTTCATTTTTTAAAGTTAGACATAAACTTTCTTAGTATTCCTCAATCTATTAATTATAAACAATATAACAAGAAAAAAATAGTAATATATAAAAGAATGCCTGCATGTTTTCTGATTAATTTTTTGTAAAAAGTGTATAGGGTCGCTAGAGACCCGAGGTATGTAAATGTGCAAGTATTTTTTCCTGTGCAACTATATTTACATATCTGATGACTCAATATGTGCAATGCATCTTTTTTCCTCAAGGTGACACTGTATTATACACAATGATGACGTGACGTTTCACTCATAATTACCGCAGGCATAAAACAAACGAATATCATCAGCAAAAATTGAACTGGTTTGAATGGCTTTACTGCAGAGCAATTACTATACGCAATGAAATATAAATGTCACTGCCATTTGATGCTGGATGTGGTGAATAAGCTGCCAGTGATCAAAATATTGAATAAGAAGTCATTGAAAACGATAGTTTTGAGAATATATTTGAGATCGCGAATAAGAGGCAGATGCTGGATGTAGCCTACTGACGATGACAGCGATGGTGAAATTACCTGCTCAAATTGAACCCTTTTAAGTTTGAAAAGGTAGCAAAATATGCTTTATTTTATTCTTCTGTAATTGTTCTTAAAATATCAAGAGAGTTTTTTGCTATTGCAGCAGTTAGAGATCTATCCGTGCTGGATATATACTGTATGTCCGGGTCGCTAAAGACCCGAATATGTAATAATGATTGGAGAAACATTTATGCATTTAAGGGTTAAAAGTACCTTGTATGCACAACCAGTACAGTGAAGGACAACACTATGCATGTAGTTAGAAACTAAGTTCAAATAATTTAAAGGACATGAGGTAGATATTACATAAAGGTATTACAGGCCTGAAACATTTCAGCATGGCTTTGATGTAACTGTCAAAACATATACAGTACTGTGCAAAAGTCTTTGGCCACTAGTATATTCACCAACAATTTTTTTTTTAAGTCAGTTATTTCTATATTTTGCTGTAGTGCGTCAGTATGAAATATCAGTTTACATTTCCAAACATATCTTTTGCCATTAATTGTAATAATGCAGTGAGATTTGTGTATGCACAAGAAGTCTGACAACAGCCAGTGCTCCACACAGAGATCTGATCTCACCATCATCCAGTCTGTCTGGGATTACATGAAGAAACGGAAAAAACTGAGACAGACTAAATCGAGAAGAACTGTGGCAACGTTTCCAAGATACTTCAAGAAACCATCCTGCAAAGATACAAAACTGTGAAAAGTTTTAGGCACTTGTGTAAAAAAAGTGAGGATGCTTTCAAAAATAATGTCTTAAATAGATTGTATTTATCAATTAACTTCTATTAACTAAATCAAACCAACATTTGGTGTGACCAACCTTTGCGTTGAAAACAACTTTTGTCCTGGGTGCACTAGTTTTTCAGGTAGCTTTGGAGGTAGAATTCTTGAAGTGTCTTGGGAGACTTGCCACAGTTCATCTGAATTTAGTCTGTCTGTTTTCTGTTTCTTCATGTAATCCCAGACGGACTGGATGATGGTGAGATCAGATCTCTGTGGAGCACTGGCTGCTGCCAGACTCCTTGTGCAGACAAAAATCTAACTGGATTACTACAATTAATGGTAAAATAATTTTTTTGAAATGTAAACTGATATTTCATAATGACACGCTTCAGCAAAAGATAGAAATAACTGACTTAAAACAATTTTTGTTGGTTAAAATACTAATGGCCTAAGACTTTTGCACAGTAGTGTATAAATACAGAATTTTGATTATAATGAGATGCAAAGTGTAGTGTAACATGAAATGCAGCTCTTTGCATGTGCAGAGATTAGGTTAAGAATACATATGACACAAATTTATATTTTCACCAAATTTTGGAGCATATGATGCATGTAAACATTCAATTTAGACCGTTTGAAGTTGGATTGAATTGATTAAAATGAACAGAGATCTGTGCTTGTCACTGTGGTGCTTGTTTACAAACCATTTAAATTTATAGTTTTTGCCTGCACTTTCTTATTTCTTATCAAAGTGTCTTAATATCTACACTTTAATCACATTTAAAATGACAGCTTTTAATCTATTTCTTGTTTGAATTCCTGTTCCTTGTCCTTACACTTGTTAATTATTTTTTATAATCCAATCATGCTCTTAAACTCTGATTATTGTGGAATATGTCCTGTAGCCACGACTCTTTAATAGCCTTTATTTCATCCCACCCTGTCGGTTCGCCTCTACTTAAGTATTCCTCTGTGTTCATCTCTTCCACTGCAGGAAGTCTCTGTACTTCCCCTGTAATTTACAGAGTTTGCCCTGCAGTGTTAATCTAATACATATGACACAAATTGATATTTTCACCAAATTTTGGAGCATATGATGCATGTAAACATTCAATTTAGACCATTTGAAGTTGGATTGAATTGATTAAAATGAACAGAGTTCTGTGCTTGTCACTGTGGTGCTTGTTTACAAACCATTTAAATTTATAGTTTTTGCCTGCACTTTCTTATTTCTTATCAAAGTGTCTTAATATCTACACTTTAATCACATTTAAAATGACAGCTTTTAATCTATTTCTTGTTTGAATTCCTGTTCCTTGTCCTTACACTTGTTAATTATTTTTTATAATCCAATCATGCTCTTAAACTCTGATTATTGTGGAATATGTCCTGTAGCCACGACTCTTTAATAGCCTTTATTTCATCCCACCCTGTCGGTTCGCCTCTACTTAAGTATTCCTCTGTGTTCATCTCTTCCACTGCAGGAAGTCTCTGTACTTCCCCTGTAATTTACAGAGTTTGCCCTGCAGTGTTAATCTGGCTCTCTCTTCATGGATGAATCCTTTGCTCTCCCCCAGTTATGACTGCTCCATAATACTGAACCGGCTACAACTCCAGAAACAGTCCTCCTACAACTCCAGATGTATTAACATACATCTTTTAAGTACTGCATTCTTAAAAGATGTATGTTAATACATCGGGAGATGTATGAGGACACTGGCACCTTATCAGGATCAGTTTTGTAATCTGAATGGTAATATCTTCATAGGAAACACTTTATCGTTCAGCGTAAGCCACAGACAAATAATTAATATGTTCTGTTGCTTTTGACTTATTTACACCAGTGCTTCTTTCTCTATGAAAGAGTACAGCCAGTGCCATGTTCAAAAGAGAGGGGGGCAGGAGAAGAGAGAGGCAGAGCGAAATGAGGAATTGCTGGATGGAGGAGGTCGTAATGGATTTGGCCTTCCTGTTTAATTCATGGTTTACGGCTTTGGCTGATAGAAAATTAAAACCTCAAAGTACATCAGATGGTGATTAGTGTCCAGTGATAAATTCCAATGTCCTCATGTCCCTTCTAGTTCTGGGAGCAGCACATTTTAGGAGAGTAGGCTTGGTCTTAATTTCCTCTTGAACACATATAATCCACTAATGTAATAAGGTTTAGATAAGACATAATGTCAGAGTTAAGATAAGTCAGATTTGTTTCTGATGGAAAGCCAGAGTTTCCTTTCGAACAGTCTCTCCCGTTGCGTCTCTGACACGTATGGGGCAACTCCTGTTTACTCTAATACTGAAGCCTGATTTGTTCACGTTTGTGTAACTGTACAAACCAATGGTGCTTCAACCAACCAAAAGGGGAGGAGCCGACTATATAAGTCGGCTCAGAGTGCCATTTTGTCAGAATTTTTCTCCTTCAGTGACGAAGATCATCTCCTCGCTGACTCTGCAAGCAAGAAGCCGAAGAAGAAGAAAGAAGCTCAGCCTGCAGTTCACCACCATGAGAAGGAGCCCCCGGCAGCGGAAGAATCCAGAAGCCTTCCCCTGTGGCTATCCGGTGTATTTAAGCAAATTTCTGAGCAAATTTCCAGCGACGTTGTTTCAAATGTCGCGCTGCAAGTGTGACTCGGACAGGGAACCCATGCAGAGGCTGTGCTCACCGGTACGAAGTGCTCTCACTGTGAGAGCATGAGTCTCGCCCATCTCTGCTCGTTGGTAGCCTTCTTTAATGAAGGCAGTCCTCCCCTCTCTGCTCTCCCGTTTCCACTCTTCCCTAGGAGGAAGAAACAGCAGAGCACCTGATTCACCTGTGTGCGTCACACGTGAGGATCCGTGCCCCTCATCGGCTGCGAGCAGCTTGATTTCCTTCGGCAGATCTGAGGAGGAGGCTGTATCTGATGACTCCATGTCATTGACGGCTTCAGATGCTGAAGAGTGGGCATGTTCCGGCGAAGGGCCTGAAACCCCGCCTCCGACGCAGACAACACGGCCCAGTGTGGGCAGTGAGCTGATCCAAGTTCTAACCAAGGCTGTGGAGATCTCTAAAGGGCCTAGTCAATGCTATAGCCCTGGCATACACTTCAGTAGGCTTGCAGTGTCCTATAGGTGTGAGGGCCCACTCCATCAGAAGAATGGCCTCCTCCTGGGCATGGTCTAGCGGGATTTCTATTGGTGATATTTGTGCGGCCGCCGGCTGGTAGTCCCCATCTACCTTCACTAGATTTTATAACTTGGACGTCCCTGCCTTGCAGGCACGGATCTTGTCCCCATAATTCTACCTAATTCCCTTTGTTTTTTTCTTATTCCGAGGTCAACGTAGCCACTAGATCCAGTCTGTATCCAGATCAAATGGTCACTGCGTTTTTTTCTTATTCCGAGGTCACCGTAGCCACTAGATCCAGTCTGTATCCAGATCAAATGGTCACTGCAGTCATCCGGATCCAGTACGTATCCAGCCCAGATGGTGGATCAGGACCTAGAGATGACCTCGACAGCCATGAATGTCAGCGGAGACCAGGACAACTAGATGAGCCCCAGAGACAGATCCCCAGTAAAGACCTTGTCTCCTAGACGGCCACCGGCAAAGACCACAGGAACCAGTTGAGTCCTCTGCTCAATGTGACTTTGCTGCAGCCTGGATTTGAACTGCTGGTTTAGTCTGGCCAGAGGAGGATTGCACAGATACTAATTAAATTGAACTGAGCTGGATGATGACATCACTGAATTCAATGATGAACTGCCTTTAAAGCTGCAGTCCGTAACTTTTTTTTGGTTAAAAATGATCCGAAATCAATATTTGAGCAAGTACATGACCAACCAATGTTCAAAACTATCGCCTTAGTTTAGTCCGATTCACAACGGTAAGCTTATAATAATGTTTTCTAATTTGAGTGGTACGGGTAGGTTTTCGTGGGAAATTCAAGCATGCTGCCTTACTTGCATTACGTCACGTCTGTAGCAACCAGGGAGCATAATTAGCTTTTTGGGTAAAAATAATTTCTTATATGAATTTCTTAATATGAAATTCTAATGGTATGACAATTAGAGATTAGACTGTACAGAAACTGAAATCATGTGATTGTGAAGTACAGTAAATATCCACACCGGCGCCGTGACTGACTGCCACACATTCACCTCAAAACATTAGATTAATCCGCGCTGGAGCACAACCCCACGCATGGAATACAATTCCAAACACAGCTGCAATTGCAGGTTTTCCCACAGAGATGGCGGCAAAGAGGCAAAACTTACGGACTGCAGCTTTAACTGAAAATTGAGTGTATACCATTGTAATTTTGCATTAATGACACACTATTTTCCTAATTAATGCTGTACAGTTGCTTTGACAATCTGTATTGTTAAAAGCGCTATATAAATAAAGGTGACTTGACTTGACTTGTAAGTGGAGAGGGTTATGCTATATAGCCCTCATACTAAGTGGCTTGGGTCTCATTATTGGCTCATGCTTACAGCAGCCCTCAGTACGGGTGATCCGGGGCTGGGCTCGCAGAGCGGCTTCGTTCTGCACTTGCTTAAAGCAAGGAGCTATTGGATGAGCTCCCCATAAGCATCAGCGACGCAACAGGAGAGACAGTTCGAAAGGGAAACGCTCCAGTTACTAACGTAACCTCGGTTCCCTGAGATAAGGGAGTGAGTATTGTGTAGGCTGCCGTGCTATAAGGCTGCACGCAAATCAATGACTGTCACTTCAGTTGAAAGATTCTGATGAAATGGCACTCAGAGCCGACTTGTATAGCGTTCAGCTCCTCCCCATTTGGTGGGTTGAAGTGCCATTGTTTCATGCAGTTACACGAACGTGAACAAATCAGGCTTCAGTATCAGAGTGAACAGGAGTTTCCCCATAAGTGTCAGCGACACAACGCTCCTTCCCTTATCTCAGGAAACCAATGATACATTAGTAACCAGTGCGTTTTAACTTCCCTCAATCAACCATGGATATTTCTGCTTCTTCATAGTCAGGTGGCTGAAACTCCACATAAAGAGGTCAAACTGATGCATTAATGCTGTAAACAATGCTTAAATATTGATTCACATGAGTAAGTTCTTGTTAAAACTGTAAGTACATATGTTCTGTGCACCAAGGCCACATTATTCATTTTCTTAGAATGACAGGGAGCCCAATATCAGTGTGTAACAGATTTACAATAAAGCCAACTGAAAGTCTTTCCTTTTGCACCAACCAAAGAAAACTGATGAAAATATTATACAAATTGTTTGTCAAGTTTGACCGTTTGACTGTCTGCTGTTGACAGATGTCAATGACAATGTTCCATTCTTCACCTCCTCCATATGCGAGGCATCTGTGACTGAAGGGGCGGAAATTGGGACTCTAGTTCTCCAAGTGTCAGCTAATGATCTTGACCTGGGACTGAATGGGAAGGTATGAAATGAGGATGAATGAAATTATCTTTATACTGTATCTCACTATGACCTCCAAAACATTTCTTCTGATAGAACACTGGCTACTATTTCTCTGCAGTATTTATATCATATTTCAGTGGGAAGGCAAACATCCCTGTAGCTCTTAGATTTCATTATTTTGTAGATAAATGTATGTACTGCACACATTCAAAGACATATCACTTATATTTTTAATTAGAATGATATGCAGTCTGTCATTCTATATATCATTCCACCGTTCAAAATATTTTAAAAATGTTTTGGTAGAAGTCTCTTATGCTTAATAAGACTGCTTTTATTTGATCAAAAATATAGTAAAACAATAATACTGTGAAATTATAATTTTATTATAGTAGAAAGTATCTGTTAGTTTAATATGTTTTAAAATGTCATTTATTTTATGATGACAGCTGAATTTTCGAAGCCATTATTCCAGTTTGTCACATGATCATTCAGAAATCATTAAGTTTGGCTACTTAATGTTTTTGTGGAAACTATAATACATTTTTAGGATCCTTTAGATGAATAGAAAGTTCAAAAACAGCAGCATTTATTTGAAATATATATTTTTGCAACATTATAAAAGTCTGTACTATCACTTGATCAATGCTTTTATCCTTGCTATATAAATTTACAACAAAAAATGTACTATATATATATTGCAGACTCCAAACTTTTGAGTATGTTTCTGTCGTTCTATTGGCCAATAGCGAACATGTGCCTTTCAGCAGTCCTCTGAATTACAAATGCCATGCAATGGCACAATAATGAGTGTCATTTGTGGGTGTGAATGCTAATATCATTATTTTCTCTTACAACACCCCCTCACACACAGCCCCTTTTGTGCCAGATGGGGTTTGCTGCATGTTTTATTAATCTGACCCCTGCAATCATTTTATTATGCCTTTTACATTTAATTCAGCCTCTTACTTGTGTTCTCGGCTCTAATGTGGCCGGCAGGGCATCATTTAATACTCACACCATGCTGGTTTAGTGCAGCCATTCAGAGCAGCTTGTCTGGTAATTGTTGTTTGGGCCTTGTTGAAACAGCAGTTGGCACTTCTTCCTCAATTCAATAGTTTTGGCTATCTAGATTAGCTTCATTATTCTTAACTTGAATGGCCTTGATTTCTGCTTTACCTGCTGGGAAATTGCCAATATGCATTACAGGCATTACTGACAAAACACACAACAGGAGGTCTCAACTTCAGGTCAGACCGATTTGTGAATAAATTATGAGGAAAAGGCTGGATTGTTTAATTACATGTGGTTAGATGAGGCGGAATAGCGTTAAACACACATATACATGCACATAGGCAGTAACATGTACACAGGAAGACCAGTATTAATTGTTAAAGTCGGCATGATACGGAAGTTGCGATTGTCTTTTCTTCTCTACTGTGACATATATCCGAGTGAAACGGCATCTGAAATGAGAGGGCGGGACTTGATTTCGTCCTTCGGGAATTGATTGGATCGTTGGAAGCTGGGGCATTGCTAACAAAATGGAGGCAGATCTGAATGCCAGTTTGCAGTTAGTGGTGGGGGATTTCTCTCTGGATTCACAGCCGACACCCAACCATGAATAAATGTTTTATCTATTAAAGATGACGACGACGGTCAACGGCACAAAACATGCCTAAACAGCGCGCGAGAGAGAGAAAGAGAGAGAGATGTCTGAATGACTGAGCGCGTCCTCCATCAGGTTAAGTCATATTCATGAAAAAAATTAGTTTGCGATGTCCTAAGAGTAATGTTGTCGTAATATCCTAATATCTTTTCAATGTTTAGGGGTAACGTACTCCCTCATGACTGGTGTCAGTGCTATAAATTGAAGCATCAGCTTCAGCTTTTCCCCCTGTTGTTTATCCCAGCATTTACCCCTCACGTCACTAGCTCCGCCCTTGCGCCATAGCTCGTGACCGGAAGAGAAGATGAGTCGTTTTGAGGGGGAGGGGAGGTTAACGTTTTTGATTAAAGATTACGAGGGCACATGAATTTAAAAAAAATAATGAAATGCACGGATAAATTATTTATAATAAACACTACAGTATTCCATTAAAAAATTAATATTTTCAATTTTGATTTCATGGTGACTTTAATACATTTTTCACACAACCCTGTTAACTGTTCTGTGACAGGTTTGGCACTATTTCTCCTCTGTATTTCATTTATTTTTGCCAATTTCTTTTTTGTTGTGTCTCAGATCTCATACTCCCTACTGAATGACCGTAGTGGAGACTATCAGTACTTCCGCATTGATCCTGAGCTGGGCACCATCTACACAGAGGCTGTGTTTGATCGAGAGACCAAGGGATCTTACCTTTTGGAAGTGAAGTCAGTAGATGGCTGGGAATCAGCCAGGCCAGGGAAGCATGGACAGCCTAACTCAGGTACAGCGAGCCGTATGTGGCAGAGTTACAGTAAATGGTTAAAGCTAATATGAAAATAGGGAAACTATTCACACTTATTATACATTATACAACAGTTACTTCCCATTCTGATATACAGTCCAAAATCACCGGGACTGGATTTCTGTTTGTAACATTGTTACGTGCTTGTAAATCAATAGATGGCCACAGTTCAGTCAATGAATCATTCATTGAACTAATTAATTCAAAAATACTTTTATTCAGGAATGCTACTACTGTGTGTGGTGCATAAATACACAAAGTAACTGACAATCAGGGTTGGAAGTTAATGGGAGTGTGGGTCAAAAATACCACTAAAATGACTGAAAAATGCCCCTAATTTTGAGATGGGGAGCAGAAAGTGCCCCTGTATGGGTTCTTGTCTTTATATTTATTACATATCATATAGTTAAGCAATATCAATGTAAGCTGTTTTTCCCGAATAGTATCACAAGTGCTGATATGATAATGATTTTATACCACAGTCCAATACACAAGATGTTAATATTAAGTGACTTACTTTTCAGACAGTTTCACCAATGAAAATAAATCAAAACAAAGCCACAACAAAACTGTTGCACCTCTATGAACAAAACACCACTGGATTTTTGAATGAATTAGGCAGATCAGTGAATCAATGACCCTTTATAAAGACATCCACTTGCTTGGTTCCTGAATTAATCAGCCACTTGAATGATTTGATTCAGTGAATGACTGAATCTCTCACTCATTGGTTTGATTGCACTCAAGATTGGTTTGCACTCTGAACATTTTTTTTTACTTAAATTAAAGCAGTTCATAATGTCATGAGATTAAAGTGTATTCAAAAACATTAATCTCATGACATTATTTACTGTGCAACTACATCTAAATGCCACTTCAGATGCAGCTTCTGAGCCACATCTGCAGTCCAAAGATGGATTTTGTTGGCACTGATTTCATTTGATTGGTAACAGCATTATAGTTTTTAAACTAAATTTAATAAAATGTAAGAATTTGACATAAAAGACAGTGTATACTTATAATACACTCCTTGAAATCAGTTTAAGGGGGCAAATATCTCTTCTTAATGGAAAGTAAATTTCACTGCTGACAATTGTGTCTGGAAAGAAAGTTATTCAATAACAACTTTATTGAACTGTTGTATAAAAGCAATATGACACTTGCAGTCGGTATTAGACTGCTATAAATACAATTTAATTCACACACATTTTGGTTACGACTTCCACTATATAACCCATTTTAAAACCAAAATGCCTCTCTTAAATATTCAGGAATCATGCAGACCATATTTAATGCATGTGTTTGTCCCTGTCACTAGGGTCACTGATGCTATTAATAAAACGAGAATTTATTCAAGATTCATACAAGTTAGTAATTACAGCTGTCAGTCACAAACACTGACTGTTTGAACATAGCCAGTGGGGTTGTGGGACTTCACAATACAGAGCTAAAGAGGATCTGAAGTTCAGGGGAATATTTCCATTAGCTGCATAAAATATTACATTGCATAATCCTTGTTTAATATAGACAGCGTGACAGTTTGATTGGATTTGTTAGACCACAGGGCTAGCCAGAATCTCACACAAATGTATTTTTCATTCATTGTGTGGAATATTAACAGTCTCTTTTGCCTTTGCTTTGCCTAAATAACCCACTAACACTTGAAGTCAGCTAGATAAAAGTTGCTGGTTTAAATGTTGATGAAGGTGCCAAAGGAGAGGGGGAAATATCAGGGAGCAGCAGGGACAGTCTGAGAAAGAAATGAATCTGCTCCAATTCTCTCTGTCCTCCCGTGCTGTCTGTCTGCTCACCGTTTGCCCTGCATTCCAAATAGAGGAGAAGTCGTGCACTCCAACACAATTACAACTGTAGTGAAATACACAAATGTAGATTATCAAATTGACAACACGGCAGTGTCAAATATGGTCGAGCACACAGGAGACAGAGTGTTGATTAGCGGAGAGTCACATGTACACACGCATAATTACTCAGAAACATGTGAATGCTAATTGTACTAAGATGCTGTCAAAATGTCAATATGACAAGGAAACAAAACAACACAAGTGCTCTTTGAGCAGAAAATCACACAACAGAGTTGGGCCTCTGCATTTGTGCCTTCATGGCGGGGCTCTGAACAACATGCCGACCTGTCAAAGAGTGGCAGCTAAGCGTATGCTGTGCTCTTTTTACACAACATAACATGTCAGAAAGAGAGCAGGATCAAGACTCGAATCAGAGTATATCTGCCTCTCACAGCCCTGACTGAACTGAAGGCTCTGAAAAGGTCACGGCATGTTTGATTGTTAAAGTAGCGTAAGATTTGTTTTTGCTTTAAAGGGATAGTTCACATAAAAATGAAATGTCTCCTGTCATTCTAAACCTGTATGACTTTCTTCAGTGGAACATAAAATATATATATTGAGAGATTCTCTCTTCTCAGTGGTTACCAAACCTTTTTGGTGACCAGTATTCTTCAAAATGTCTTATATGTTCCACTGAAGAAAGAATGTTATAACGTTTTGGAACGACAACAACATGAGGGTAAGTGATTTTGATGCAACCAACCCAAGTTTGAATCTGCTTTTTTCTGATTCCATTCTTCTTGTTCCAGTCACATATCAGCTCGGAGAGGCATTTATTTTGAAATAAAAATTAATAAAATATTTAAAAAGTAGAAATAAAGTGAAATAAAGCCCAAAAGGTATTTATTATTGGAATTAAAGTGTGTTGTATAATTTAATAGGCCTTTCATTGAAATAGGATGAGGTGTCCTCACCTTTATTGGAGGTTTAAAACGGTTAAGGGGTTGGGATTTAGGGATTAAGAAACAAGTAAGGTCCCAATATGGCAGCCATATTTATATATAAATAAAATATTTATGGCACATATATTTTATATATATATACACACACTGAATTTGTTATTATTATTATTGCACAGTTTTTATATTGTACTACAATACACTGAAGTGTGAAAGGTATCTGCCACTATCTGCACGAAGTATAAATAGCATAACACTATTTACGCTGCGTGCAAATAGCCTCTGTCTTTCATTTTTGGGTGAACTTTAATAATTGCTCTTATCTTAAGCAGCAGATTGTAATTGATGTGTCTACTGATAATTATATCACATAGAGCTCATTTAAATGGGGCAAGCATCACAAATTTCACTTGCTTGCACTCAGTAAACACACAACTCCCAGGGTTCTTCACATCACCTAATGACTTCAGACACGACGTAGAGCCACACGCATGAGAAGAAGATGGAGAGATGAAGATGGTCAGAAAATGAATGCGACAAACAGAAGACACAGGAATTTGATGGGATTGGAAATGTCAGATATTTACAAAGATGGGAGGGAGGAGAGAGTGAGAGAAAGATAAGTGGGAAATAGGCAAACACTCGAATGTAAGAAAGACGAGAAAAGGGAAGTAAAGATAAGAGTAGTGTCTGAACACAAATTGCTGATCTTGTGTGTTTCTACTCTTGTCAGATACTGCGTATGTGCGTATTTTCATCAGTGACGTGAACGATAACAAGCCGGTGTTTGCGCAGTCTGTGTATGAAGTCGACGTGGATGAGGATGCTGACGTGGGCTCCACCATTCTCACAGTCAGCGCTAATGATGAAGATGAAGGTAGGTGAAGATGAGGAGGGGCATTGGATGATGGGTAGAACAATATGCTCATTTGTAAGACGGAAGTGGGAAATATGGAGTGTTGACTAGGGGTGAAAATGAGGGTCGTAGATTTGAGAACCTGACATCACAGCTCAGGTGTGATCTTCAACACTTGATATATTTTCTACAAGTTCTAAAGGAAATGTAGAATAATTAATTTATGAAGAAGACAAAAATCAACAACATAATTAATTATGAGGTAAAATTGTACATTTTTATTATATATTTCATTTTATATTTAAAGATTAATTTAGAATTTTAAAAATATGGAAAAAAGGAAGATCAAATAAAAAGGGAAATATTCTTTCAATATTTACAGTGTTACTGCAGTTGGATTACATTAGGGCATAAACCTCTCACAGGGCTTGGCTAGCACACAGCGATATTAATGAAACACAGTTAGAACATGTTCCCATGAGTTTGAGTTTGTCTCCAGGCTATTGCTCTCATATTCTTCTGCTCCATGCAATAACATCTGTACCACTCGTGAATGAGAGACAGAGACAGTTGGTTCCTCATCAATATACCCTGAGAACATAACAAATGCTGCTCCCAAGATAACCAGCCTCGTACATTGCCATGCAAAAGCCTTGGCTAATATTTTTGTTTTATCACACACTCCAGAAACACGCACAAAGAGGATAGTCTACATAACTCATCAGCCAGCCTGTCTTGGTATATAGATGCACTACTGAAGCGTCTAATTCCCTGTGGTCCAGTTGAATCCACGATTAGATGCCGGAGCGAGGAAGGGAATTCTTGTATCAGTCATTCATCATAATACAGCCTGGAGTGGCTGGACATTCCCTGAGCCTGAAACTTTACCCTGATGAATGGATTTTAGCTTTCTCTGCAGCTCTGACTTAACCCTCGCAGCCACTGGAGCAGAGCCACAGGAAACATCTGTACATCTGTACTTGCATAAGGAAGCTGCGCTTGATTCTGTGCATAAGCAGAAAATGCAGATAAGCCAAATATTCCCTAATGCAATTTTGTGGTGGTACCCTAGGCAACACGAGATGGTGGAGATGAAATGGTGATAAGGCTCCTAATGTGTCGTTCCCTATTCATTAACCTCGTACCAGCAGGGATATCCAAACACACTGCAAGATCTGAAGGACTGTTAAGCAGGAGTGTGTTTGCTTAACTTGGTTATTTGTTTATATGAAGTCTCTTTGCATTTATTACCTGCCTCAGAGAGATTTAGTCCTAAATACAAAATAACAGCAGAGTAATAAAGAATTTAATAAAATAGCATGCTCAAAACACATGCATTGCATCTTTCACTGTTTAATTTTCAGAGCTCAACAGGGGATCCAAACATTTATTATAACTTTTCTTTTAAGCTGGTTTCGACTTTGTGCTCCATTCACTTACATCCGTTCGCTTATGAATGAAATGTGTGCCAAAGTTCAGGTTTGGTGAACTCTGACCTGCAAATTAAGTTAGCACAAAGACATTTGAGCAACAGAGAACCTAAATATCACAGACTAGCTGGATTCAAATAACACACAATCTTAAAACTATGTGGTTTGCCGTGTTGTGAGGTCACAAGTATTTTTGCATACTCAAGTGTGGTTGTGGTCTACTGTACTGCAGCTCTCATTGGCTACATTCACAACACAGGTGATTGTGACCGAAATCAATTTTTTTTTTTAGTGAGATTGTTCTCATGTCCTATTAAATGTGCCAGCCAATTTTATCTAACACCATAAAATCAGTTTGTCATAGTGTGTTAGGCCGTGTGTCCACCAAAGCATTTTTTTTCTTGTGAGGCTAGCATATTTTTCAAATGTTTTTGGTGGAAGCGCTTCATATTTTCAAAAACGGCAGATGCGTGATGAGGCGCTGAGTGTCTATTTTACACTGTGCATTTTATTCTTGCTACTGAGAGTTGAAAAATGTTCAGCGTTGAGTAAAATGCATCACTGTCACTTTTTATCTAGCCGTCCAGTCACAGTGGAGGAGAGGCAGGACAAATACCACACCAACCAATGTCACATCCTACTTCTACTATGACTGAACAACAATGGAGGAGAAGTTAAAATGCTTGTAAAAATAATAATATCATGAGTATTCATGTCTGTACCAGATGAAATTCCTGGACTAACACCAATATTGAGAAACAATTAATTTGCGATGTAACTACCACATTACTTCAGTGGATATTTCATCTCATAGCAACCAAAGTGTCTCAAAGAAAAAAATAATAATAATAAAAACACCCTCTTTAAATATGTAAGATGTATCGTTATATAATGAAAATGATCATTTACTCCCCCTCACTTCATTACAAACCTATATGACTTTATTACCTCTGTGAAACACAAAATAATATATTTTGAATCTTGTTTTTTAGACCCCTACTTTCTTCAAAACCTATTTTGTGTTTTGCAGATGAAAGTCAAAGAGATTTGGATTGAGTCCACTTTTTTACCTTTCTTCTGCTAAATCAAACTAAACTGTCAATGATTTCATTCAGAAATAAATTAAATCTGAGTGGCATGCACAAATGCACAGAATGGGGGTGGGTTGTGGCATTGACAGAATTAAAAAAAAGATACATTTAAGATACATGAGTCTTGAGCACTGTTTTCTTTTGAGTTTGAACATTGGGTGCTTCAGAAGAGACAGCTGAATGGACCTTTGATTGAATGTCTGACAAGAGCTATGCAAAAGTACAAAGCAAAGTTTTAGTGCAGGAGTAATCAGAAATAAGTGAATGTTTTCATGGACCATTGTTAAAAATGTTTAGAAAATGAATAGAATTTTTCATTTAGTCTTATCTTCACCTAATTTGAAGTTTATTGGTCTATGTTTCCATGGTGGCAAGTTTCCAAGGCTAATCTTAACAATAACCTCTAAAGGCCATTGAAGCAGTTTATTGTTCACCTGCAGCAAAAAGCTTGTTATCGTATTTTAAATAGATACATTTTTTTTTTTTTTTTGCAAATTTTTCCACTTTTAGAAGTTTCTGACTTTTAGCCTTTTGTTCAGTAGCCTTTATATCAGTGTCAGTGTAGGTCTTTGCTTTCCTCTTTGTTCCTCTTAAGAATTAATTCAAGACAGAGGAGGAAGTTTTCTTTGTTTTCATTAACTGCTCTTATTCTTCAGGTGCTAACGCCAAGTTGCGCTACCAAATTACATCAGGCAATGTGGGAGGTGTTTTTGACATGGAGCCCGAGGTGGGAACCATCTTCATTGCCCAGCCATTGGACTATGAACAGAACAAGCTCTATAAGCTGCACGTCTTGGCCTCCGATGGGAAGTGGGAAGATTACGCTACTGTAATAGTGACTATTGTGAATAAGAACGATGAGGCACCTGTGTTCTCTGTGAACGAGTACTACGGTAGTGTGACAGAGGAGATGGACGGTTCTCCTGTCTTTGTGTTGAAGGTACTGCCTTTAGATTCTCTTTATTGTACATATCAGCTCTGTTCAATTTTTCAGATCATGTATTTGTTATTTTAAAATAGTAACTTTTTGTGGCCCATATTCCTTAATTTAAAAAAGAAAGAAAGAAACTGTTAGGAGTTGCTCTAAATGAAACAAAAAGAGGTCATGGATGTGTGATTTACCACATCATTCTTCCATTAATAGGTTTTTGAAACTGAATAATACAACAATTCATTGGAAATTGCCAGGGTAGTTTGTGTTTCTTAATTATAGTGAAAACTGTGATTGATTTGTTCTGTTGAATGCATTCAACATTTTGAACGAGTCTCTAGAGGTTCATGCATAATTATTAAAGTCTAAAAAAAAGTTAATTATTAAAAGTCTGAATTTGCAGCGAGTGACATCACTTTATTTGTCCAAAGATGTGAGAGGCTCATTTTCAATCTCAATGTTTATTTTTTATTTTTTATACAAAAGTTGGTGGAGATAATCTTATTTCCTAACTTTTTAATTTTCTTAGTCAAGAATTAGTTTTGAGTTCAGTTTTTGTTTCATTCTTTCTATTTTTATTTATTTAGTATTTTTATTTATTTATTTTTATTTTTTGCTATATCTATCGAATGGATGTACCGATAGATACAGCAGATTAACAGATAGGCGGACAGATGGATGGGTGGATGGACGAATTGAAGGTTGGATGGATGGATAGATTATTAGATCTTATGTTAGAGGTTGCAGACTGGAGTTTTAATATATTCTCTTTGATTTTGTAGGTAACAGCATCTGACCCAGATAACGATGCTGACCAGGAGGCTTTGAGATATTCCCTTCATGGTCAAGGTGCTGAGAGCGAGTTCATCATTGACGAGGTCACAGGGAGGATATATGCTCAGAGAACATTAGACCGTGAGGCCCGGGCAGTGTGGCGTTTTGTGGTCCTGGCCACGGATGAGGGTGGCGAGGGACTAACGGGTTTCACCGATGTCATTATCAACGTATGGGACATTAACGACAACGCTCCTATTTTTGCTTGTGCTCCAGACAGTTGCCATGGTGACGTATCTGAGAACTCCCCACCTGGCACTTCCGTCATGGAGATGACAGCCACTGATCTAGATGATGCGGCTGTCGGACAAAATGCAATGCTGGCCTATAGAATTGTGGGTAACGCTGCCCTAAATGGAGCTAACAGCGGAGCAGATGTGTTCAGCATCAATCCCGCTACTGGGGCTGTTTCAGTGGCAATGTCTGGCCTGGACAGGGAACAGACTGATTCGTACGTCTTGGTGGTTGAAGCACGAGATGGTGGAGGTATGATAGGAACGGCTACCGCGACTATACACGTGACGGACGTCAATGACCACGTCCCACGTTTCCTGGACCGCACGTGCTCCATACGCATCCCTGAGAGCAGTGAGCCCAACACGCCGATCATAGAGCTTGCCGCAGAGGATGCGGATGCTGGAGAGAATGGCCAGCTGACCTTCAGTGTGGTGGCCGGTGATCCCGAACAGAAGTTTTACATGGTGAGTCATCGACAGGAGCAACGCGGGACCCTTCGTCTCAAGAAGCATCTGGATTACGAAAGACCAGGTGAGCAACGCTTCAACCTCACCATAAAAGTGGAAGATATGCAGTACTCCAGCCTGCTGCACTGCACTCTTGAGATCGAAGACTGCAACGACCACGTGCCGGTCTTCATTCCTCACTTTATACAGCTTCCAGCCGTACGAGAGGATGTCGCTCCAGGAACTAGCGTGGCGAGTGTGGCTGCCAGTGATTTGGACTCAGGGTTCAATCGTGAGATCACTTATAGCATTGCTTCAGAGTCTGATCTGTACCATCTGTTTTCTGTGGACCAGTCAGGGTTGGTCACTGTGGCTAGTGAGCTGGACAGGGAAAAGGTTGCACTGCATCATTTGGTTATACTTGCGACAGACCACGGTACGCCACCGTTGACTGGCACCGCAACTATCCAGATGGCTCTGCTGGATGTCAACGACAACGGCCCTGAGTTTGAGGCTGCATATGCACCAATAGTGTGGGAGAATGTTTTGGGCCCACAGGTTGTGCGGCTTAACCAGAGCTCCACATTACTGAAAGCTGTGGACCGAGATTCAGAGGAGAATGGCTCACCCTTTTCCTTCTCTGTGCCTCTGGAGTATCGTTACAGCAATGATTTCCACCTGCAGGATAATGGGAATGACACTGCCACCATCACCGCCCTGAGAGCCTTCGACAGGGAAAGACAAAAAGAGTTTCTACTACCTGTCATCATGACCGATAGAGGCAGTCCACCAAAGACCGTCACGAACACACTCACTATCACCATCGGTGACGAGAATGACCACGCCCATATAGCTGGACAGAAGAAAGTGTTCATCAACTGTCACAGAGGTAATGGCTTCAACAATATAAATATGTACTAGCAGATAAAAGGGTCAGTAATGGTTAAATTACGCTTAATTAAATGGGCTGATAAAATTTCATTTAAATTGATTGTAATATTTGGCGTGTGAGTTTATCTGTTAAATCAGTAGTTTCTTCATTTATTTTAATTGTTTATGATTGTTTGTATAAACCAAGGCATTTGTAATGTTATTTTATTTCCCTGATAATTATCATAAATATAATAAATCTTCAAAAAGCAGGTTGTTTATTCAAAGTTATGCGGTATGATAGAGAAACAACACAGGAGATGGTTATATTAAAATGGTGTGCATAAATTATTTATTTATTTTCCTGGTTTATATGCATGTTTAATACACTACCATTCAAAAAATTGGGGTCAGTAAGCTTTTTTTAATGTTTTTTTAAAGAAGTCTCTTATACTCACCAAGGCTGCATTTATTTGATTGATTAAAATAATGTAACAATATAATATTGAGAACATTTTATTACATTTTAAAATAACTGTTTTATATTTTATTATATTTTATTTGTAATTAATGGAATTGAATGTAATTTATTCCATAATGGCAAAGCTGAATTTTCAGTCCTGAATTTACTCCAGTCTTCAGTGTCACTTGATTTTTAAGAAACCATTGTAATATGCTGATTTGATGCTCAAGGAAAAAAAAATATTATTATTATCAATGTTGAAAATGAAAACAGTTCTGTTGCTTAATATTTTTGTGGAAAATGTGATACATTTCTTTCAGGATTTTCTCGTGAATAGAAAAAGAACAGCATTTATTTGAAAGTTTTTTTTTTGTTTTTTTTTTGGTAACAAAAGTTTAATCCATCATTGCTGCATAAAATTATTATTTATTAATTACAAAAAAAAAAAGACTTACTTCAAACTTTTGAATGGTAGAGTATATTGTAGCTTTGTCTATTCTACTGCAAGCCTCACGTTATTCCTTAAGGATTGAGAATAGCTGTAGATCTGTAGCCAATATATTTTTGTATGTCATATTTGTACCAGACCTCAAAAGTAGCCCGGGCCCAGGCCATTGCGCCCCCACTTACTATAAATAAATCAAATCAGCTCAGTTACCCTTCAAGGTATGGAATATTTGATGACTAGCCATAATTCACACCTGCTTTGCATCGTGGTTGTTACCTCGGGTGTGCATCATTTTTTATCATTTATTCAGCAGCTACCGATTATCCTGCTTATGCCATTGTTACCATACCTCCAAACATTGTTCAGAGGTGTTATTTTTCTTTTTGGCCTTAAAACACTCTTTTGTGTAGAAATAATTTCTTATAAATCCCATCCCAAGGTTGATAGGTTGAGTCCCCGCTGATAATTCCAAAATTTTAGGGTTAGTAACGGGGGCTTGAGTCATTGATACTGGATGTGATTATAAGATAAAGAGAGAGTTTAACAGCTGTAAGCTGTAAGTTTACCTGCTTCAAAAACATCAACCTTACTACCTTGCTATGGAGAGATGTCATGTAGCTTTTCAGTTGTGAAACTATTTTATTGAAAAAGTAAATTGCAGGGCAGCACTGGCAACAAGTTTCCGCGTGCATATATGTTTCTGTCTGTGTGCCTGTACAGTATGTGTCTGTGCAGAAAGAGCAGGAGAAAGAAAGCATGATTTCCATAAATAATAAAAGGTAATTTAGTGAAAAAACATGAAAATTGTTTGTCATTTTTATCTTATTGTTTGTCACAATTCTTTGTTTGATCAGTGTCTGTGGGTTTTGATTAATTTGCTGTTGTAGGCTATTAGGGCCTTTGAAAGAACTGAAAAAAAAAACAGAATAATTGATTTGGAACTGTAATGCAGACAGCATCAGCTTACAGTTGTCAGTAGACATATATCTGCGGACTGTGCTGAATGCTTTTTTTTTTTTTTATGACAGGGAGAATGCCAACCAATGTACTGGGGAAGGTTTACTCACCAGATCCAGATGACTGGGATAACAAGACATATGCCTTCGAGGGACCTGTTCCTAAGTGAGACCTTCTTTTTCTTCTCTACTCCTCTTTCTTTCTACATCCTTTTCCTTTCTGTCCACATCGTTGCATCATCCCCTCCACATGGTTAGCATGTTTATACACGTCTCCCAGCACCGCATTTTTCCTGCACTCTTTGTGTTATTTAAAGGGGTCAAGGGATCTCTAAGAACAATGTCAAACCCTTTTTTCACACATCCCAGCATCTCTCTTCCTCTCTTGCTCTTCTCTGTTGATGTTGTACACTTTACTGGAGAGGAGTATACAATGATAAGATGAGGCCAGCTTTTAGATGTCTTGAGCACATAGCACACCTGTGCTCTTGCTCTCTCAGAATCTTCAGTACACGGTGAGAACACTCATGTCTTTGAGAAAGATTAAAAAGAGAATATAGATTAAAATGTTTACTCCATTTGGAAACAAAAATGAATTAATTCATTGAAATATGTTTTAGCTTGTAACTGGAATTTGTTTTCTTTCATCCTTTCTATAGATTTTCTGTGCATGTGTACATTCAGCAAGCTTAAGTGTAAATATTTATTTGAAGCTGAGGTCAGAAGTTGACCTATAAATTGTTCTTTTCAGTTTTGGGAAGTTGTTGGTTTCAGACTAGCTTATATTTTTAGGTCAGTGAAATCTATATTTCAGTGCCATTCATCTGCTGTTCACAATTTGTTGCAATATGCTAGAAAAGGAAACACTCGCAACCCAAGGACTCACCATCTAAATCATCTCTTAGCTTCCACTAACCATTTATTGAAGTGCATTCACTCTAGCCACATTTCAAATGACACTGAATTGTGTGTTCGTTGACCTGTTAGATTTACACTTTTGCTTTTTATTGTTTATTTATTGGCTGTTGGTTTTTGCGATGTGTGTGTATGTGTCCAGTCAGACAATCAATATTTTAATACTTTAATCCAATTTTCTACCTGCAGTTATTTTATCCTGAACAAGAGGACAGGGTTCCTCATCCTAAAGGAGAACGCTCCTCCTGGGAGTTATGACTTTCAGGTTCGAGTGTCAGATGGGCTGTGGCCGGATACCGTCTCTAGTGTTAAGGTGAATGCGAGAGAGCTACGGGACGATGCCATCTACAACTCAGCCTCTCTGAGATTAGCAGGTACAGGTGATATTTACCTCATGACAGCATGACGTAGTGCTGTTTGACATTTAAATGAGATTTCAGCCGAACAGTAATCAGTGCTGACTTTTACACTTGTGAATTTTTCTTATTTTTTCTTCTCTCCAATAATCTGCAGATTATTCTTTTTTTTTTTTAAGTAAGATTAAAGTCTGAAAAATGTCCTCTTGATTTACATAGAATCATAGAATTATATATTTATTTAAAGCATTCAGCAATGGTGTCACAATAATTCCATATTGCATTTTCACTGGTCTTGTCTTTCCTGCATACCTTTAAACAACTATAGCTGCCTTGATACTGGAAACGCACTGAAGTTCTGTCACGCTTTGGTACTTATGCACAGTCAACAAGAAACAAGATGCAGGCTCAGGTTTATGAAAATGGCAGCTCTGATGCATCATTTTGTTTGTGCAGAACTAAAACCTACAGTAAAACTATATTATTTAGTATTTTTGGAATGCAAATTGATTAAATAGTGTGGATGTAATGCTGCTGTAAATGTTACTTCCAATGTAAATCATTATAGTTAAAGGCTCTGAAACTAATTTGACTGATAATGAATGGCACTCTGTATACAACACTGTTGACACTTGAGCCGAGTCTGTGTCCACTGCTTATTTCAGTCAGAGACATTAAAATGGTTTGATGGTTTGGGCCTGGAATCAGGATCTGTGTTGATTGTGTGCCATGTTATAGCAGTAAAACTCATGGGCATATTGACTTTGGTGACATTATGACAGTCAGTGTTTTAATGAAAACAAGACTGAGCTGAAATGAAATGGACTATAGCTGAGGTTTTTGTAGTTTTAAGACTAATAAATTGGGGGAAAAGGTATTGTGGGAGATGGAAAGACAGAATATAAAATGCAATAGCACAAAAAAAAAATAGCAAACTCATAAGCCTATAAAGAGATTTTTCTTAGATTCCAGCAATGCAACTGATTTTATGGCACGCATGGAACAACAGCAAGCAGTTTTTATTACTGCTTACTGTGACTTCACAAATAACTTTGCAAATGTCTTGTAACCACAGTGTGTATGTAAATGCCTCTCCTTTCTATAATCTCTGACAATCCCTAATTGAAGTAGGATTATATGTGGCATTAAAAACAATCTGAGTTACTTTTATTGCGGTTTCATAGTTTTATCCGATAATCTACCGTGGTTTGTGCAATTAGATATCTGTGCCATATGTCTGTTTAGTCTTTAAACTAAATAATGTGGCGGTTTACCATTAACCCTCCAGGATATTGTGTTGCCAAAAAAATTTGAATTAAAGGCATTATTTAAAGAAACTTATTTTATCTGGAAGTGTTCATGGTAAAATAATCATGAGTATGGATAAATTACACCCTTATTATTTATTTATTATTGTTTTATATTCAGCAATTATATTCTACACAAAAAGGCCAAGTAGGAGAGTGCACAATTCTCTCTAATTAACAGTGATGATGAGCTAGGCTTTTAAGGGCAGTATTTAGGGAGAAATTATAATGATTCTGTAAATTTTAGTCTTAAGGAGTTTGATATGTATACAAATATCTGTTCAGAAAAGAAACATGCATTTATTTAGAGGTGAGTTGCTATGCGACAGTGTTTGGCAAATTGGACATTAGCCTAGTGTTGGAATTGTTTCACACTCAGTCACCTTAAGTCCTTTGGGGAGTCTGGAATTTTATATTTAACACCTCGAGTTTTATGGTCCCTAGAATTGCAACAGTTTGCAAAAAACAAACAAGGTTCAAAACAAGGCTTTCGGTTTCAGAAGGGGACGTCAGCATCTGTCAGTACTTCAGGCATTTTTTTAAAATGCACATGAAAATGGCATCAGTCAATTGAGGTATGGGTTAATGTTCTTGCCAAATACTTAAGATGTTTATTTCTCTGGAGCCCTGTCTCAACATGCATTGAATTCTGGTCTAACTGAAAGTTTGAATTTCGTACTATTTACTGCCTCCTTGACATTTGAAATCCCATTTCAGGAGCAAATGTTGAAGGCAATGGAGAGACGTAAAGCCTGTTTAATGCTGCTGCTTTGAGATTATAGCTTGCTCTGTGCATCTCTGGAAGTGAACTGATTGTAAAGTGAAATATGAGGGAAAGTATGTGCAGAAGTTCTTTAGACACCCATGCTAGCTCATGGAGATAACCGAACACGTGCGCACAAACTCACACAAGCTTATTCCCATAACCTCTGCTCTGTCTGTACACAAACAGGGCACACACATATACACATTTATACATAAACTCCCACATTCTGCAGGACACGCAACATGAAAAGCTTTTTGATGTTGAACTTTTGAGGCTTCTGACTGCTTAGCCAGTTTGGACTTATCTTTAAAAAAATTTTAATGTCTAATGTTTTGATCCTCATCTCCCTGGCTAACCCTGAGTTTTCCACCCCAACAGGACTTTGAAGTATCATTAAAAAGAGAAACTGGGAAAATATTGGCACTAATTCGGTAGCTCACCAATTCACAAAGACATATTGACCAGCCACACTGTCCCCAAGCCACAAAAGCTAAACCTCTAATTTAAGCTCTCTCTTTCTCTCTCTCTCTCTGTGTGTACCTGTTTTTCTATTCTGGTGGGGACTTAAACCTGAATACACACAGACTCATGGGGACTCGTGTCACGGTGGGGACCTAAATTGAGGTCCCCACGGGTAAACAAGCTAATAAATCACACATAATGAAGTTTTTTTGAAAATCTAAAAATGCAGAAAGTTTCCTGTGAGGGGTAGGTTTAGGGGTAGGGTTGGTGTAGGGCAATAGAAAATACGGTCTGTACAGTAGAAAAACCATTACGCACATGGAGAGTCCCCACAAGGATAGCAAACCAAACGTGTGTGTGTGTGTGTGTGTGTGTGTGTGT
>NW_015631718.1:255132-264416 GCF_001515625.1 Sinocyclocheilus rhinocerous
GATCCAGATGGCTGGGATAACAAGACGTATGCCTTCGAGGGACATGTTCCTAAGTGAGACCTTATTCTATTTTCTTCTCTACTCCTCTTTCTTTCTACATCCTTTTCCTTTCTGTCCACATCGTTGCATCATCCCCTCCACATGGTTAGCATGTTTATACACGTCTCCCAGCACCGCATTTTTCCTGCACTCTTTGTGTTATTTAAAGGGGTCAAGGGATCTCTAAGAACAATGTCAAACCCTTTTTTCACACATCCCAGCATCTCTCTTCCTCTCTTGCTCTTCTCTGTTGATGTTGTACACTTTACTGGAGAGGAGTATACAATGATAAGATGAGGCCAGCTTTTAGATGTCTTGAGCACATAGCACACCTGTGCTCTTGCTCTCTCAGAATCTTCAGTACATGGTGAGAACACTCATGTCTTTGAGAAAGATTAAAAAGAGAATATAGATTAAAATGTTTACTCCATTTGGAAACAAAAATGAATTAATTCATTGAAATATGTTTTAGCTTGTAACTGGAATTTGTTTTCTTTCATCCTTTCTATAGATTTTCTGTGCATGTGTACATTCAGCAAGCTTAAGTGTAAATATTTATTTGAAGCTGAGGTCAGAAGTTGACCTATAAATTGTTCTTTTCAGTTTTGGGAAGTTGTTGGTTTCAGACTAGCTTATATTTTTAGGTCAGTGAAATCTATATTTCAGTGCCATTCATCTGCTGTTCACAATTTGTTGCAATATGCTAGAAAAGGAAACACTCGCAAGCAACCCAAGCACCATCTAAATCATCTCTTAGCTTCCACTAACCATTTATTGAAGTGCATTCACTCTAGCCACATTTCAAATGACACTGAATTGTGTGTTCGTTGACCTGTTAGATTTACACTTTTGCTTTTTATTGTTTATTTATTGGCTGTTGGTTTTTGCGATGTCTTCTCTGTAAAGGTTTTAGAGGTTTAGAGATATTTTTTTAGAGACTTTTTTAGAGTTTTATTTATATATATATATATATATATATATATATACACAGTATATGTGTGTGTGTGTGTGTGTATGTGTCCAGTCAGACAATCAATATTTTAATACTTTAATCCAATTTTCTACCTGCAGTTATTTTATCCTGAACAAGAGGACAGGGTTCCTCATCCTAAAGGAGAACGCTCCTCCTGGGAGTTATGACTTTCAGGTTCGAGTGTCAGATGGGCTGTGGCCGGATACCGTCTCTAGTGTTAAGGTGAATGCGAGAGAGCTACGGGACGATGCCATCTACAACTCAGCCTCTCTGAGATTAGCAGGTACAGGTGATATTTACCTCATGACAGCATGACGTAGTGCTGTTTGACATTTAAATGAGATTTCAGCCGAACAGTAATCAGTGCTGACTTTTACACTTGTGAATTTTTCTTATTTTTTCTTCTCTCCAATAATCTGCAGATTATTCTTTTTTTTTTTTAAGTAAGATTAAAGTCTGAAAAATGTCCTCTTGATTTACATAGAATCATAGAATTATATATTTATTTAAAGCATTCAGCAATGGTGTCACAATAATTCCATATTGCATTTTCACTGGTCTTGTCTTTCCTGCATACCTTTAAACAACTATAGCTGCCTTGATACTGGAAACGCACTGAAGTTCTGTCACGCTTTGGTACTTATGCACAGTCAACAAGAAACAAGATGCAGGCTCAGGTTTATGAAAATGGCAGCTCTGATGCATCATTTTGTTTGTGCAGAACTAAAACCTACAGTAAAACTATATTATTTAGTATTTTTGGAATGCAAATTGATTAAATAGTGTGGATGTAATGCTGCTGTAAATGTTACTTCCAATGTAAATCATTATAGTTAAAGGCTCTGAAACTAATTTGACTGATAATGAATGGCACTCTGTATACAACACTGTTGACACTTGAGCCGAGTCTGTGTCCACTGCTTATTTCAGTCAGAGACATTAAAATGGTTTGATGGTTTGGGCCTGGAATCAGGATCTGTGTTGATTGTGTGCCATGTTATAGCAGTAAAACTCATGGGCATATTGACTTTGGTGACATTATGACAGTCAGTGTTTTAATGAAAACAAGACTGAGCTGAAATGAAATGGACTATAGCTGAGGTTTTTGTAGTTTTAAGACTAATAAATTGGGGGAAAAGGTATTGTGGGAGATGGAAAGACAGAATATAAAATGCAATAGCACAAAAAAAAAATAGCAAACTCATAAGCCTATAAAGAGATTTTTCTTAGATTCCAGCAATGCAACTGATTTTATGGCACGCATGGAACAACAGCAAGCAGTTTTTATTACTGCTTACTGTGACTTCACAAATAACTTTGCAAATGTCTTGTAACCACAGTGTGTATGTAAATGCCTCTCCTTTCTATAATCTCTGACAATCCCTAATTGAAGTAGGATTATATGTGGCATTAAAAACAATCTGAGTTACTTTTATTGCGGTTTCATAGTTTTATCCGATAATCTACCGTGGTTTGTGCAATTAGATATCTGTGCCATATGTCTGTTTAGTCTTTAAACTAAATAATGTGGCGGTTTACCATTAACCCTCCAGGATATTGTGTTGCCAAAAAAATTTGAATTAAAGGCATTATTTAAAGAAACTTATTTTATCTGGAAGTGTTCATGGTAAAATAATCATGAGTATGGATAAATTACACCCTTATTATTTATTTATTATTGTTTTATATTCAGCAATTATATTCTACACAAAAAGGCCAAGTAGGAGAGTGCACAATTCTCTCTAATTAACAGTGATGATGAGCTAGGCTTTTAAGGGCAGTATTTAGGGAGAAATTATAATGATTCTGTAAATTTTAGTCTTAAGGAGTTTGATATGTATACAAATATCTGTTCAGAAAAGAAACATGCATTTATTTAGAGGTGAGTTGCTATGCGACAGTGTTTGGCAAATTGGACATTAGCCTAGTGTTGGAATTGTTTCACACTCAGTCACCTTAAGTCCTTTGGGGAGTCTGGAATTTTATATTTAACACCTCGAGTTTTATGGTCCCTAGAATTGCAACAGTTTGCAAAAAACAAACAAGGTTCAAAACAAGGCTTTCGGTTTCAGAAGGGGACGTCAGCATCTGTCAGTACTTCAGGCATTTTTTTAAAATGCACATGAAAATGGCATCAGTCAATTGAGGTATGGGTTAATGTTCTTGCCAAATACTTAAGATGTTTATTTCTCTGGAGCCCTGTCTCAACATGCATTGAATTCTGGTCTAACTGAAAGTTTGAATTTCGTACTATTTACTGCCTCCTTGACATTTGAAATCCCATTTCAGGAGCAAATGTTGAAGGCAATGGAGAGACGTAAAGCCTGTTTAATGCTGCTGCTTTGAGATTATAGCTTGCTCTGTGCATCTCTGGAAGTGAACTGATTGTAAAGTGAAATATGAGGGAAAGTATGTGCAGAAGTTCTTTAGACACCCATGCTAGCTCATGGAGATAACCGAACACGTGCGCACAAACTCACACAAGCTTATTCCCATAACCTCTGCTCTGTCTGTACACAAACAGGGCACACACATATACACATTTATACATAAACTCCCACATTCTGCAGGACACGCAACATGAAAAGCTTTTTGATGTTGAACTTTTGAGGCTTCTGACTGCTTAGCCAGTTTGGACTTATCTTTAAAAAAATTTTAATGTCTAATGTTTTGATCCTCATCTCCCTGGCTAACCCTGAGTTTTCCACCCCAACAGGACTTTGAAGTATCATTAAAAAGAGAAACTGGGAAAATATTGGCACTAATTCGGTAGCTCACCAATTCACAAAGACATATTGACCAGCCACACTGTCCCCAAGCCACAAAAGCTAAACCTCTAATTTAAGCTCTCTCTTTCTCTCTCTCTCTCTGTGTGTACCTGTTTTTCTATTCTGGTGGGGACTTAAACCTGAATACACACAGACTCATGGGGACTCGTGTCACGGTGGGGACCTAAATTGAGGTCCCCACGGGTAAACAAGCTAATAAATCACACATAATGAAGTTTTTTTGAAAATCTAAAAATGCAGAAAGTTTCCTGTGAGGGGTAGGTTTAGGGGTAGGGTTGGTGTAGGGCAATAGAATATACGGTCTGTACAGTATAAAAACCATTACGCCTATGGAGAGTCCCCACAAGGATAGCAAACTAGACGTGTGTGTGTGTGTGTGTGTGTGTGTGTGTGTGTTTCCATCTGTTTATGAGTATAAATATTCTCTTTGGTTCTTTGTCTCAGAGTGGGTTTCACTGAATTTTAAAAACACTTGCATTATAAATGCACCTATTTGTATACATGTATTCTTTCCTTTTTAAACACGTGTATTTTACTTTCTGTTCGTTCGTTATGCATGCATGCATGTGGCACAATTCCACCAAACGCAGTACACTTTGGTGTTCCACAGTTGTTCTGGTTGTTTGTTTGTTTAATTATTTATTTCATATTGTTGTGGGATCTCTTAGAAATGTTTGATAAAGTATTATCTAAAATAAAATCAACCTGGCATGTGAACCTAGCTAGTTTTAAATGAATAAAATATAGGTCAACCTCCTATTGCTATTGCAAAATTAAACAACTGTGTTTAGACATGCCAAATTTTGTAAACAGGGTTACAAAAACTATAAACCTCATAAGAATAAAAATGTGTGTGTGTGTGTTTAACATCCAGAAAAGGTGTTAAGCACATACATTGCTTAATGCCCGTGGGAAGTGAAGCAGGTTTGATCTGGGCTTGGATCAAAGCCAGGTGTGAGGCTGTTCCCAGCTGTCATGATGAGTCTCCTCTTCACACACAGCTCCTGATGGGAGCAGACAGCCACCCTTCCTGCACCCCCCAAAAGTTAATCACAGTTTCCTTCCTTGCCCCCACCTAAACCTCCATGATTGACAGTCTTCAAGCACTAATGATTCACTTCGCGGAAAATTCAGGTCTATGCTGAACAGGGAATTGAAAGACCGCCGTCAGAGTGGGGATATAGGGCTGCGAGAGTAAAACACAGACACAAACACCGCTTAAGTTACAGAATTTATACACCACATAGACACCACATGTAATTTGACGCAAAACAAAAACAAGGCCTTAAGGAGTATTAGTAGTGTCCATTTAATATGTTGTGTACCTGGGTGTCATTATTTAGCTGTCAGAATGGAAACTATTTCAACAAATTTAAAAGAACAACAACACAAACCTTGGGAAAACATTACACTATGTTGAACTGACTGTATTTTTTGCCCATAATTTTCATTCTAGTTCAATTAAATATGTTGTGTCCTCTGAGGATTATTAAAGCTTATACAACTGAAAAGTGTGTTGTATATACTACTATTCAAATGTTTGGTGTCAGCAAGAGTTTATTTTTAAAAGAATGTCTTATGTTCACGAAGGCTGCATTTATTTGGTCAAAAATAGTCAAAAACAGTAATATTGTGAAATATTTAAAATAATTTGGAATTTTGTCAGTCATTACTCCAGTCTTCAGTGTCACTTGATCCTTCAGAAATCATTCTAATATGCCGGTTTGCTGCTCAAGAAACATTTCTTATTATTATCAGTTGGAAACAGCTGTGCTGATCAATGAAGTATTATATTTATTTGAAATAAAAAAAATTGCAACATTATAAGTGCCTTTTCTGTCACATTTGATCAATTTTATGCAGACTTGCGGAATAAAAGTATCAATTTCTTTAAAATAATTATTATATAAAATTCTTATACACACAACTTTGCATATTGGGAAGGTATTCTAAAATGTTTTTAGACATTCTACTAACTATAAGTAACTTTGATACTACATGTCAACTAACTTATTGTATTATTAGTAGAGTGTTATGTTAGGGTTAGTAGAATAAGTTGATGTATACTTTCAAAGTTACTTATAGTCACTTTGTGAGAAACTATAGTTTCTTATATTTTCTTAAGGGTGAGGGGTTCACAGAGGAAAGTCACTGACAACAAGTCAAAATCCAGAGCATGTTTCCATGTCACTGTTGTCATTAAAGCTGTAAAATCTCCCCCAATTTCCTCAAACATGCCCCTCTGCCTTTGTGAGTTGTGAAGTGTCAGTGACACCCGTGACACTCTCCAGCACTGGCCCCAAGGGACCCTGACTCAGCCTGGGGACAGACTGAGCTTGGGATCTCTCTCAGTTGGTCTAACACCTCCCCTGGGGCCACTGTTCAACCACCCTCACAGTCCCAAACTGTAGGCTAAGCATCCCAATTAGAATAGTCCACTGGGTATTGGGAGGAAAGCACACCTCCAGCACAGGAAAATCGATGGTCAGATGGTTGCTGAAGTGTCACGATTTGCCTACAATGCTCAGAGGCCGTGGCCAGCTTCATCATGACGTGCTGGGAACCGTGACCATAAAGCACAGGCACCTATTACCATGGTGACAAAGACTTGCCGCATGCAGTAGTTTGAGCTCTCGTCCCAGACTTTTTGACATGGCATGTCAGCTGGAGTTTGTGCGAACAGCCACTGACAGGCACTAACCTCACTTAATGACAAGGAAATGTGTTGACGAGGGAAAACGTGACCATGCATTTTTCATGAGCTCTGCACCTCAGTTCAGTGCTGTATTAAGAATGGTGCTGTTTTTTTTTGTAGCTTAGGTCAAATTTATACAGTTCTGTTATCCTTATGTGTCATGCATTTATGTTTGTGTCTCTGACAGACATCTGCGCCACAGAGTTCATGGAACGTCGTGGCAATCTGAAGAGCAGGTACGAGCTGCTGGGCGACTTCCTGTCAGACATGCTGTCTGTGGGGGCAGACGACATCAACATTTTCAGTCTGGTGGAAGTGCGGCACAGGACTCTGGATGTGAGGTTCTCCGTTCACAGCGTGCCGTTCCTCAGGGCCGAGAAAGTCCATGGATACCTTGCAGCTCATAAACAAAAAGTAAGGCTTGTCAGAAGCACGTTGATATGGATATAGTCATATTTTACCTTGTAATAAACCTAAAAGCATGCACACTCCAATGTGGAAAAACGGCATGCTTTAACACAAATTACATTTGTTTTCACTTATTCATAACTAGATGAGACCTGATGTATTAGCCCAGCCCTCATTGTACCTTTTCAATCAAACCTAAAGTGTCACTTCTCACTCTCCCTCGCTCTATTTTCATTGATATTACACATAAGCTCCATTTCCTTCTTAGAAAAGGCACTGCTAAAGGTAAAAGAGCTGTGATGTGAATTGGATCTAAATGCATCAGTGTCCTACGCAAAATCATTGATCAGGACCAATTACAAGGCATAAAGAGGCTTGGAAAATAGTCTGGAAATGGTGAGCTGAGATGGTGAAAGTATTACTGATGGAGGCTAGAGGTTATTAATGATGGGAATTCTAATCCTTGGGAAGAAACTACTAAATTTTTTTATTATTTTTCTCATTCTTTTCCTCCCAGTTCGACTCTTTCCATTACTCGGAGCTAAAAGTAGTGGGAGAAGAAAGTGAAAATTTAGGGAGCTAATTACAGATGAACTCACTGATATGGAAAGTGAGTTGTGTGTCTCCATCCGTAGTAATTGGAGAGATTCCAAGACAAGGAATGGAAAAAAAATGTATTAGTGTAATGAAAATTGCCACGGTTGAGGTACATGCATTGGCAGGGTTTTTGAGAGAGATCAGAGAGAACAGCCAGTTCATGCTCATGCACAAAACTATTGCCTCTGAATCTGATGTAATTGCGGTTTTTTTTGGCTGGTTTGGTGGCTACATTCACTGCATGTCGGATGTGTCGAGTAGGCCGTGTGATGTTGGCTTACAAGAGAGCTGGAAGAAATGAGTGCGCACAGTAGGAGAGAGACAGAGATGAGCCCCTCTCACGTCTGTAACTTTTAAATGATTCTTAATGCACTGTCATGATCTCCAGCAGTCCTCTCTCTTCCCCTTGCTTTCCACCTCGCTCCCTTGCTGCCACAACGCACACTTTGAAGAGCTCAGGATTCCCCCGCGGCCGTGCTAGGATGGGGGAAGCAGATTTTCAGAACACACTGCTCATCTCCCAGGGGTGCGCCCTTCTATCTCACACCCTAACACCCCTTCTGCAATACACACAACTGAAATGACACCCTGTGAAGTGTCAGACGCTGCACAAAAACACATACTGTTGCGTCAAGCTCAAAAACCAAAAAGAAATCTCCCTGTGGTGATAGTGAGTCCTGATGAAAGACTAAGAGTCAATAATAAACACGGGGGGAAAAAATTCCAGAGAAGCTTGTTATTTGTTGTGAAATATGAGAGTGAATCAGTTCAAATGCAAGCTTGCATTTAGGTCTTCAGCAGACAAAACTACAAGAAGTTTGCAAAAAAAAAAATGTTCTCATAAGACTAAAATGGCATGTTCCAGAAATAGTGCACCTATAGCGAGCAGGTCAAGATGCAGAAAGAACCGATGAGGATGAACGAACAACAATTATAGCCGTTCTCTACATTTAATCAGATGCCAATGAATTTCCCACTCTATTTGAGTGCACATTATGAAGGAGAGGAAATACAATTATTTTAAAGCTTTCAGCTGGATCTTCGCTGTCAGAGCCATTTCAAACTGGCCTTTCTCAAACATGCATCTCATCACTTCGGCTTTTGCAGAAATCTTCGTAATTACAAATCAAACACGAAGGCAGTGCATTTTGCCTCTGCCCTTTTGTTCGACTTTATTCAGGCAATTGTTGACTCACGCACACCCACACTATTTCTTTTGTTTTGCTTTTTTTTTCTTGCTTTTCCTACTCTTTTCTCTCAGAATAATTTTGAAATTACTACTTGGTTTGTTGCATCTTTAAGTGCTATGTGGCGCAGCACCTCCCATCGATCCCTTTCCCTGTACTTTTAACACTTAAATGCATACCTCGGGTCTTTAGCGACCCGGGACATCATTCTCTACCCTCTCCCTCCTTAATTTTTTTAAAGTTAGACATCGACTTTCTTAGTATTCCTTAATCTATTCATTATAAACAATATAACAAGAAAAAAATAGTAAAATGATAAATTTTTTGTAAAAAAGTGTATAGGGTCGCTAGAGACCCGAGGTATGTATATGTGTAAGTATTTTTTCCTGCGCGACTATATTTCCATATCTGATGACTAAATTCGTGAAATGCATCTTTTTTCCTCAAGGTGACACTGTTTGATACACAATGATGACGTGATGTTTCACTCATAATTACCGCAGGCATAAAACAAACAAATATCAACAGCAAAAATTTTGCTGGTTTGAATGGCTTTACTGCAGAGCAATTACTATACGCAATGAAATATAAATGTC
>NW_015631718.1:264426-267196 GCF_001515625.1 Sinocyclocheilus rhinocerous
ATTTTTTGCTATTGCAGCAGTTAGAGGTCCATCCGTGCTGGATATATAGGTTCGGGTCGCTAAAGACCCGAATGTAAGAATGATTGGTGAAACATTAATGCATTTAAGGGTTAAGTGAATGCTTGTTCCTTCAGGTTGGCTTTGGCAAGAGAGGACCTCTACTCTTTATTTTTGAAAAAAAGAAAAAGCTCAGTCATGTATAACAGGATCGGTTCCACACCTCACCATGCCTCTCGCTCACTCACCAAAACACCTTTTGGCGGTTGTTGAACCCATTCTTCAAAAATCAAATGTTTAAGAAATACACACTGTTTTGAATCATACAACAGAAACATGAAAAGGCCACTGGTCCAACATTAAAGTTAGTGCCTGTAAGCAGGGAGCACAAAACAAACTCCAACCATCCTACCAGTTTGCCTGTTTATGTGTGCATGTAGATCCCACTTTGTATATCTCTTGGGTGTCATCATGTGCTATCATTGAGCCTCTGGAACAGTTTCCCCTTAGGGAATTCTGGGTATTGTAGTTCCAATCCCGACGGGCACCCCAGAGGGCCTCTGAGAAATGAGCTGACAGTACGATCGAGCAGGAGACAGGCAAGAAGTTCCACGCTCTCCTCCAGGAATAGGGAGAGAGAGAGAGCAATAAACAGAGAGTGAGAAAGAGAAATGAGAGCATCCAGAAGAAGGATTAGACAAGGGAGTGGGTGTATCTTCTCTGCTGTGTAAGCTCCTGTTACCTGAGCCTAACTGCCTCATATAAACTAATGGTTTATTAGTTGTCTGCGAGTGCAAAATGAAATGCGAGACCTCAGAGTTGCAGTGTTTAACGTCCGATGTAATACATGCAAATCGCCTCCTCAAGCAGGCATGAACGTGGGAGTCAGACCTGAATGCTCAGTGGAGGATCCACATTGTGTGTGTGTGTGTGCATTTGTGTGTGTGTGTGCATTTGTGTGTATGTGTGCATTTGTGTGTCCATAAATACCCAGAACCATGAAAATAGGGAGAGAGAGTCAAGTGTGTGTGGGTGAATGTTTAACACCAGGCATCTCTACGCTCTGCAGCTTCAAATGTGTATGTGTGTTTGTGTGTGTCTTGAAAACACACAACTCCTGGATCTGATCCACAGGGACTCTGCATTGCAGTAAAGTGCATGAGTAGATCTGCAGTCAGTTGGGCATACACACTTGAGATACACATGGACACTCGAGCCATTAAAGGTCAATTAATGGAATTCAATGAGAGATCACACTGATTTTGATTATATGTTTAAAACTACGCATTATTGGTTTCACGATCAGTGGCCCAGAAACACAGAACAATTAACAACAACAACAACAACTAACTAAATGCTTCTACAATTGTGTGAATTTATGGCACTTGTAAAAGACCTGTAGTGCTTAGTCTCAAATTGTTTCTGTTAAATTTGAGCCACAGATGCTTATGTAGTCTACTTTGTCCTCTGCTTTGATTATGGTGTATAGGTATGCACATGATCTCATCACTATATTTAAATTCTATATTATTTGATGTAAAATAAAAGATAAATTGTAAAAATAAAATCCCTACTTTCAAATGCTAGGCATTACAACATATAATTATAATTATATCATATATAATTATATATTAAATCCAATTATATAGTGTTGTATATAACAATTATAATGTTGTAATGCCTAGCATTTGAAAGTAGGCATTTTACTTTTAGTGTTGTTTTTTTTTTTTTCCCCCAGAAGTAATATATAATTTTAATACTGGCCTTGTATGATTGATTGATTGATTGTCAGTTTCTATCATCTTGTCCTGTTCAATCTGTAAAAACATTATTCTCAGTGTGCTTTATTCTGGTTAAAAAAGGTTACTAACTAACTAACATAAATTGTGCATGTCCACATTATGTCTGTAAGGTTTTCTGTATTTAAACTCATGAAGTCATGAAGTGACAACCTCCCCTCATGTTTTCTCTGTCCCATCTCTTCAAATGCCACCCCGCATTCGGACTCCGGACTGAAATGGGTATTAGAGAGGAGCGGCACAGTACCAAATAGGGCTGGCAATGTGTGATGAGGTGGATCTGAAGTTAATGGTGCCATTAAATGCTGAACGCAGCTCTCTTCAATATACCCGTTTCGTCCTGTGTGCATACGCAAAGGTGTTTGTGCACAAAGAAAGGAAGGGGGCTATGAATGCTGCTAAGGTACGCCAACTAGGGCAGTCGCAATATCAGATTTTGACTGCATCATTACAAACTCGAATTATTCTTTATAATGATATTCTACTGTATAAAAAAATTGTCTCCAGGTTACATATGTAACCATGGTTCCCCGAAGGGAGCGAGACGCTGCGTCCGAAGACACTACGGGAACGCCCCGAGCGTGACCGTGCTCTGAATCACATGTGTAATCAGTCCAATGGAAGGGCGAGACATCATAGGCAGGTGACGTAGCGACCAGGAAGCTATAAAGGCACATGAGGTGGAACCGGCTTCAGCTTCAAGGAATGAAGCAAGCGCTCGCAGGGATGCCGGAAGTATGGCTCTGAGACGCAGCGTCTCGTTCCCTTCGGGGAACCATGGTTACATACGTAACCTGGAGACGTTCCCCTTCAGGAACTCGAGCTGCGTCCGAAGACACTACGGGAACGAGAATGCCCACGCCGCCAGACTTGCAAATCCCTGTCTAGTGTGGAAGAGCACAGCTAAGACAAGAGAACAGAAGAGCCAGGAGTGGCTCGCATATCTAGGCCATAGAACCTGACGAACGTGAGGG
>NW_015631718.1:267223-268695 GCF_001515625.1 Sinocyclocheilus rhinocerous
GCGTGACCTTGATCATGCGAAGCAGATTTCCCCTTGGGGAAAACCCCTTGGACTTGAGCCACCACTGTAGGGGCCTCATGTACAGCAGGCCAAAAGGTATCACGTTGGACGCAGCTGCCATTAACCCCAATAGTTTCTGAAACTGCTTGACAGTGAGTGACTGGCCTTCTCTGACTCTCTTGACTACCGTGATGATCGACTCGACCCGAGCAGGACATAACCATGCCCGCATCGTGGTCGAATCCCACACCACACCCAGATAGGTGGTCCTCTGTTATGGAGCAAGGACACTTTTCTTGGTGTTTAGACTTAACCCCAACTCCTTCATGTGAGCAAGAACAACATCTCGATGTTGAACCGCCATCTGCTCCGATTGAGCTAAAATCAACCAATCGTCGATATAATTTAGTATGCGGATGCCCTGGAGTCGCAGTGGAGCCAGAGCGGCATCCACACACTTCGTAAAGGTGCGGGGTGAGAGTGCTAGGCCGAAAGGAAGAACTCGGTATTGGTAAGCTTCGCCCCTGAAAGCAAACCTCAGGAACTTCCTGTGAGTGGGAAGGATGGAGACATGAAAGTACGCGTCTTTTAGATCTATCGTAACAAACCAGTCCTCGGATCTGATCTGAGACACAACTTGCTTGATGGTGAGCATTCTGAACTTCAGTTTCATGACTGAGCGATTCAACTGACGCAGATCTAAAATGGGACGCAGCCCCCCATCCTTCTTTGGAACAATGAAGTACCGGCTGTAGAACCCGGACCCCCTGTCGTGAGGAGGGACCACCTCGATGGCCTCCTTCCTCAAGAGAGTATTGACTTCCTGTTTTAATTCTGAGAGTCTGCTCGGGGACCACGAGTGTGGGAAAGGCCCCGTTGAATGGTGGCGGAGGAGCGCCGAACTGAATGCGCTTTCTCTACAGTGTGCAGGACCCAACGAGATACATTTGGCAGTAGATTCCACGCTGCTAAATAATCTACTAAGGGAACCAGTCTCTCGAGACTGGCCTCTGGTGTATTTGTGACTGCTAATTCGGTGCCCTGAAACGGAGGACCGGCAGGAGACGGCCGAACTAGCTGTTCTGGAGACCCCCGAAGGGGTAGCGAGCCCCTCAGCTCCGCTACGTTCCCGGGCGGAAGAAACTGAGGGGAGCGCTCGCTAAGAACTCGGTATTGGTAAGCTTCGCCCCTGAAAGCAAACCTCAGGAACTTCCTGTGAGTGGGAAGGATGGAGACATTAAAGTACGCGTCTTTTAGATCTATCGTAACAAACCAGTCCTCGGATCTGATCTGAGATACAACTTGCTTGATGGTGATCATTCTGAACTTCAGTTTCATGACTGAGCGATTCAACTGATGCAGATCTAAAATGGGACGCAGTCCCCCATCCTTCTTTGGAACAATGAAGTACCGGCTGTAGAACCCGGACCCCCTGTCGTGAGGAGGGACCACCTCGATGGCCTCCTTCCTCA
>NW_015631718.1:270990-317264 GCF_001515625.1 Sinocyclocheilus rhinocerous
CTGGTACCTGTCGACGACGGAATTGACGGCGTCGCCGAACAGGCCAGAAGGCGCAAGCGGGGCGTCCATAAGGAAGACCCTGTCCTTTTCTTTAATATCTGACAGGGTCAACCACAAATGTCTCTCTGCTGCCACTAGAGCTGCCATAGGCACAATGGCACGGGCGGTCTCTTTGGTGGCGCGGAGAGATAAATCGGCGGTCCTCCTAAGCTCTGCTATGTCATGCTTTTTTATTTCTTCGCCTTCATCTAGCTCCTTAAGCAGGTCGGCTTGGTACGCCTGTAACACCGCCATGGTGTGCAGACACGCACCAGCCTGACCTGCCGCCGTATACCCCTTGCCCACCAGGCTAGATGTTGCACGTAACGGCCTGGAGGGCAATGCCGGAGCCTTTAATGACGATGCCGCGCCGGGGGACAGATAGCTCGCGAGCGTCTGTTCCACCCGGGGCATCGCCTTATAACCATGATCCCTAACCCCCACCACATTTGCATAATGAGAGGAAGCGGGGGTAAATAGACGTGCTGAATATGGTCTAACCCACGACCTCGACACCTCGGTGTGGAGATCGGGGAAAAACGGTAGGCTCCGGCGTGGAGGTGGCAGTTTACTCCGCAGAAAGCGCTAATCTAACTGGCTTTTCTGCGGTTCAGCTTGTTTCTCGGCCGGCCAATCAATATTTAGTTTATCTACGGCACGAGTGACCACCTCCAATAACTCCTCATACTGTGCTGTGTGAGGGGGCGAATCCTCATCGGCGCTCTCCACATCAACCTCCTCGGAGGAAGATAGGCGGAGCGTCGAGCCCGTTCCCCGGGGGGAAGAAACCGCAGTGCGGGCTTCCGATCCCAGAGAGCGGGCACCGGATCTGGCGGGTGAGGAAGGAGATAGGGGCTCGCCCGTCTCCATTCCCTCCGCCAAATCCAATTGCGAACCCCACGAATGCAGCCGCCGCTCAGCCTCGGCTGAAGTGGGACCAGCACCGCGAGGAACGCTGGCGAAGGCTCCCTCCTCAAAGAGAGCCTTCCGGGAGCGAAGCAGGCGCAATGACATTTGCTCACAATGCGGGCAATCGGCCCCATCAAGAGCCGATGCCGCATGCTTCGCCGCCAAGCAAACAACGCACATACTGTGTGTATCCCCACTCATAATATAGCAAGGGCAGGGAGGAACACACAGCCTGAAACGCTGCTCACTTTCGCCCTTATGCTTTATTTTCTCTGTGGCCTTGGACATTGTGCTTATGACTTTCTATTTTGACAGACAACACCAAATAAGACTCACAACAGAGATATGACTGACACAACACCGAGCGCTTCGCTGAATGACAGAAAGCTGAAGCCGGTTCCACCTCACGTGCCTTTATAGCTTCCTGGTCACTACGTCACCCGCCTGTGATGTCTCGCCCTTCCATTGGACTGATTACACATGTGATTCAGAGCACGGTCACGCTGGGGGCGTTCCCGTAGTGTCTTCGGACGCAGCTCGAGTTCCTGAAGGGGAACTAAAATTAACCATTCATCTTTGCATTTCCTGCAGACTGGGGTGCAGACTAACACCCTGTCTTAAAAAATAAAAATAAACACACTGGCGAGCTAACTTTTATCTTTTAACTTTCATGTTTGTTACTTATCTTACTTTTATCTTATCGTATACATTTCATCTCTTCCAACATGATTTTTTTGTAGCACTAGTATCTACACACTGTGTTGTCATCATCTTTTTCCATTTTATGACAGGTGGCAACCTGTGTTAAGGTGCAAAACTGCCACCTGCTATGTTTAATAGCTGGTTACTGCAAGTGGATTATTTACAATATTATTGTATGTAGTATCAACATATCAATATTTTATTTTTTAAATATCATGGTTATCGTCAGTACCGGTATATTGCAACACCCTAAGCACCAACCTGCAGATCGCCTGCCATTTCCATCATCTGCAGGGCACTCAGGGAAGTCAGTGAGCATCTCATTATTGTGCCCTTTCAGTTCTCCCACATATTCCTCATGTACACTTTATTTCTCCTTTTATTTAATATTATATGTTCATTTTTATTTAACATAAGACTGTTTCAGAGGCTTAACGCTGCTCCCTCTATTTCTGTTCTCACCCCACCATAACACATTGTGACATTTGCCTGTCCACTCCTGTTGTGCACATTTCACCGTACCCCTGTGCTCCCTGAGAGTTTCCCCTTCAGATCACACATAAAATCAACAAAACCAGCATCATCAATCACCCACAGCCCTGTGCCACAGCGGCTGCGTAGAAAATAACTCTCCATGAGCAACCGCCAAGTCAGAATAGTGTCCCGGCAAATAGGTCCCAGCTAATCTTGGAGCAGTTATCACCTTGCACATCTGTCTCTATCTTATCTCTGTCTGTATCTCTCGATATCTCTGGTTTCTTCACCCCTTCATTTCCCTTTAAGTGTGCTGGCCGCATGAGTTAGTGGAGGACAGGTCAATCACTGTGTGACTGCTCGGTCCCCTGAGCAAACTGCACCACTTCAGACGTTGTATTTGAATAAATGGTGTGAAAGTTAAGAGGTTTTGTGGACATGGGGTATCTGCACGCCGTTTATGTGCTTGTGGAAAAGCAGAGGCTCTGGAGTGCGCAGTGTGTCCAAGAACGAAATAGAGTAAGCGTGCACCATTGACTCTTAACGCACCTCAATGCAATACGAACAAGTGGGTTTGGGGTCTTTTTGGTTAACTTGGTTGTACTTGTTTTGCTATTTGTATGCTAATTTGAGGGTAGCTCAGCTGAAAAGATTGGTTTGGATTGCTGTGATACTTGCCTAGCAGTCTAAGTAGGTTGACCAGCAAGACTCCCTTGGTCAATGAGCTTCATGAGGAAGACCTTCCTAGTTTTCTGACCAACTAGACCAGCTCTAACCATGTAACCAGCAAAAACCAGACTGGGCTAGCATGGAAGTTACAATGAGGAACTTTGTGTTTTGATATGTTTGATAAGTCTCAAATTCTTCAAATTATGACAAATTATTTTATTACAAAACTGAAACAATAAATGTAATTTTGATGCCCTTTAAAGAGATAGTTCACCAAAAATTTTAATTTTGTTATCTACTCACACTCCTGTTGTACCTAACCCACAAGATTTTGGTTTATAAAACCTAAAAGATCTAAAAAGGTTATAAAGGCATCATAAAACTAATCCATTTATTAGATGTAAATAAACGTCTCTTCACAAGACTTGGATTAAACTGCTCAATTTAAGTTTTGGTTACCTGGACTTTCAATGGAGGGACAGAAACCTATCAGGCTTATTGTGTGTTTTGAAGATTAACCAATGTCTGGTTTGGGATTGGACCAACATGAGTGTGAGTAAATGATGAATTTTCATTTTTGGGTGAACGCTTTAATGTGGTATGACATATCCGATATTCTTTTACTACTAATTATAGCACAAAAAAAACATGAATGACCCTCAGAAGGGATGTTCAAAGATACTTACTAAAATGAATAATCTCTTACATAATCACCCAATCAGTGTTTCAGCCATGAAAAGATACGATATGATATAAAATGAAACCTTACATTATTTCTTAACAGCAGTTTTGAGTAGAAACAATTATTTCACTCAGTGCATGAAACTCAAAATCGTGATTCTGGGTCAAAATTACTCAAAATAACAGTCACATATGTTCTTTGCTCTCTTTTAGTTTGTTCTGTCATATTTTTTCTTTCATCATTATGGCAGCACTTCACAAGTGATGGACTTACTTTCTCTGTTTCCATTTCCCTTTCCCATCCAGCTCCAGTCTTTTCTTCAAGTCAACGTGACCCAGGTTCATGTAGATGAGTGTGTGGTTGCTGACTGTCGGGGAGGAGGGGGCTGCACCAGCCATCTGAGCGTGACTGACAAGCCGGCAGTGGTTGACTCGGGCAGCATGGCTCTGGTGTCAGTGACTGTGGAAGCCACTGCTGTCTGCAGCTGCTCAGCACGTGAAAACCTCCACCAGAGCTGCTCCGTCTATCCCAGAACCCCCTGCCACAACGGAGGAGTCTGTGTGGACACGCAGAGTGGATACAGGTGAGAAAGTACAGATTTTCCTTTGAGAGCTCAAGAGCTTACTCAAATTACTTTATTTCACTTTGCATATGGAGAGAAAGTGAATGTGACAAGCAGTGAGATGTTTACAACAGACTTCCTTTAGCAGTCTGTAATCTGCAGCAGGTTCCTGAGCATATGCAAGGTCTTCGAGGAAACAACCAACCACAGTGTGTAAACATTACATTAGGTTGAGAATTGCTTCTTGATGAAACTGTCTAAAGCTCACAATGCACATGCACTTAGATGCATAGATGCCTCATCTCCATATCACTTTCATGGGCCTCTTTGAAAGTGTAAAAAGAGACATGATCGAGTGAACTTCCACATGGATCCAAACCACTATTTGGAAGCTGAGTCTGAGCTTTTGCACAAATATGAGGCTGAAAGAGCCTTTCTTTTTCTGTGTTATTCAATTATCCAGTCCTGGCGTGGATATTGATTTCCTTCCCCGAATAACAATACTGAATGACTGGGATTGGACGGTTTTGGGGGGAGCAGGGAGCTTGTGATAATTGTTAGATGGGAATTTTTTTTTCTCGAAATGCACAGAAACCTGGCAGCCACGAGTTAATAACAAATGCTCTAATGCCATTTTTTATTTGTTTTTTTATTTAGCTGTGGCTGTAATTGAACAAAGCAGGCGCGATCCATGTCTCATATTGAATATTTTGAACAAAATTTTCTCTGTTTCACGTTTTGTTTCAGAGCAGGAAGTTGTGTATCTTCCTACACTGGAACATGTAGTTCTAATTAGCAGTGATGTTTCTTTATGTAAACTATGTATGTTTAAGTGCAAAGCTGGGCAGCGTTGTCATACATCACTTCCAGTTAAAACGTAATGAGCCAGATCTTCTAATCATGCTAATTCTTGCATAGCTAATTCAGTCCTTCAAATGCATATGCAAGTTTGATTAGAATAGCTGGATTGAGTTGTCTGAGATAGTTGCGCCTTCCCATGTTGATTGGAACAGGAATATATATTAGGGATGCTCCGATCCGCCTTTTTCACCTCCGATACCGATTCCGATACCTAGGGTTCGGTATTGGCCGATACCGATCCGATACCAGTGAAGTTTTTTTCCCTCATTTAAATAAATGTAGAATTTATAAATCTATGTCAAAAATGTATCATAAACTAGGTTAGTGGATAATTCGGCAGCAAAAGTTATTCTAGAAAAATCAGTGCACAATAATTTTAGAAATCCAAACATTTAGTGAAAAAAACAATATTTTGTGGGGAACAAATAAAAGTGTTGCACTAAATATGGTAAAATGTTACACATTGCTATTTGTATTATAAAATCCATTCATTAAAAACATTCATATATATGTTTAAGTATATACTATAAAATTAAAATACATTTATTTTGAATGTATAGCATATTTTGTAATAAGGCAACTACATATGATAGATATGATAGGACAAAACAAATACAGTGCAGCACGAACTGTTTTTATACAGTCTATGAGCACGAAGCGCTTACAATGTGCGCAAGGACAAAGGGAAGAAAAATGTATGCGTAGTGTATTATATCTGTGCAACAGTTATTGAGCCTTTCTTTTAACAGTTTTAAATTTCAGTTACTGTGCACGTTAAAAACAATTTATAGTCTTTTCTACGCCCGTGTTTTGTTCTCACAGACACCCGGTAGCAAGTAACAAAACAACATTAAACTCCGGCAAGAAGATAAAGTCCTTTTTGCAAAATCATAGACATGTATTTACAAATCAAGTATAATGGGAACACAGAATGATCTTGGAGAGAGCTTTACCGAGCTGACTGCCGTAACCGAATGCGACCAGGGTTTAAAGGCTGAACGAATGACTGACAGCCACAGCGGAGAAAAGAGTTTGTGAGACGTCATCATTCTGCACACTGGATGCGCACATTGTAAGCGCTTCGCGTTAAAAACTGCAAAGCACAAAGGGAAGAAAAATTGATGCGTAGCGTATTATATCTGTGCAACAGTTATTGAGCCTTTCTTTTAACAGTTTTAAATTTCAGTTACTGTGCACGTTAAAAACAATTTATAGTCTTTTCTACGCCCGTGTTTTGTTCTCACAGACACCCGGTAGCAAGTAACAAAACAACATTAAACTCCGGCAAGAAGATAAAGTAATGTATTAGTAAAGAAAATAATGTATTTACAAATCAAGCATAATGGGAACAAAGAATGATCTTGGAGAGAGCTTTACCGAGCTGACTGCTGTAACCGAACGCGACCAGGGTTTAAAGGCTGAACGAATGACTGACAGCCACAGCGGAGAAAAGAGTTTGTGTGAACTTTAATGTAAGGACTTAAATATTCATATGTAGCTCACATTGAGCTATTGTATGGCTTCAGAAGTAACACAGAATAATTTGCACAATCGAAAAAGAAAATCTCGTATTTGGATCGGCCCTCTCTGACTGATACCCGATCTGAGAAAAATGGCACTATCGGAGCCGATACCCAATATGAATATCGGATCGGCGCATCCCTAATATATATCAACCCCAAAACTGCAGAAATGCAGAGATCAGTAGCGAAATAATGAGAACAAATCTTCACATCATTCAAACAAGAACTAATTTTATAGACTATGAAGAATTCCAAGCACTTTTAAGAGTAAAATGCTATTTGTAGTACATAATTTCCATTAGTGTTTAATAATGCGCATTAAAATTGGTGTATTTTAATTTTATTTTAGAGCCAGTGTTTTGTACATTAAAAGTGATTCCAGTTGTTTTAATTTACATATTGGTTTAATTTACATATCCAGTTGTTTTTTTTTAAATATTGGCCAGAGCTGTTTTAAGAAAATCATCAACCCTGTGAAACCTGTTGTTCTGATTTACATTTCGCTTCCCTAATGGTAAGATAGACCTGAAAATGACAGAGAGAGATGGTAAAAAATGTGAGTTGACAATACGATACGATACGATTGTAACAGTTAGCTAGGGCACTGCTGGATGCTTAGCAGTGATTGATAAAGCTCAGTGTTTTAGTATGTATGGGTTGATTTAGATACAAATCAAGAGAGCAGCTGCCATGTGGAAGCTCCTAATGATATCTGAGATGTGGTTGCAGATGTGAGTTGTATTCTAATTGTTGCTTGTGATATGGAGGATTTTTCTTTCCCGCAGGGAAATTAAAAATGCAGAGCAAAAATGTATCATAAATACCGGCCTGACTTCTTCCAAAGGGGGCATTTAAAAAATGAAATTGCACATTTGCCTATTTTATAATTTATGTGTTGACCTATTTACCTCAGCACCTATAGAGATCACACTGCCACCTCCCATTACACACACATGCACAAACCTTCCACACCTGTATATTTTACAGGGGAGACTGACACACATACAGTTCTATTACACCTTTTTCCCAATCTCCATTGCATGACATGACCTTCAGAGACGTGCAGAGAGCTCCTCAGGGGCAGGGGCTCAAATGTAAAATAGGGACAATGTAAAAAAAAAAAAAATTGCAAGGAGTCACTTGTGGTCATCAACCCTACATTTATTTGATAAAAATTTTAATATACTTTAAAATACATTTTATGCAATGCTGATTTATTATCAATGTTGGAAACCTGTGATACTTTTTTCAAGATTCTTTGATGAATAAAAGGTTAAAAAAGAAAAGCATTTATTTAAAATATAACTTTTGTAACAATGTACACTACCGTTCAAAAGCTTGAGGTCAGTATTATTATTATTTTTTTTAATAAATTAGTTTTTATTGAGCAAGGATTTTTAAATTGATAGAAACAGTTATAGTAAAGATTGATATTGTTAGAAAACATCCCTATTTTGAATAAATGCTGTTCTTTTTAACTTTTTATTTATCAATGAACCCCAAAAAAGTATCACAAAAAATAAATAAAAAATAAAAATTAAGCAGCACAACTGTTTCCAACATTGATAATAAATTAGCATATTAAAATGATTTCTGAAGGATCATGCACTGAAGACTAGAACAGGCCTAATGATGCTGAAAATTCAGCTTTGCATCACAGAAATAAATTATATTTTAAAGTATATTAAAATAGAAAAACATTATTTTAAATTGTAATAATATTTCACAATATTACAGTTTTTCTGTATTTTTGATAAAAAATGCAGGCTTGATAAGCTTAAGATGCTTTCATAATGCAGCATAATTATAAAAATTTTTAACATAATAAAGTCCTTTCACGTCACCATTTCGCCAGCCTACAAACACTGTCGTCACTCTTTTATCTTTTATCCTTCCGGAGCTCCTCCGTGGGACTCGAGACCGGTGAGTGGCGCAGGTCTCGTCCTCTCGTCACATATCCCTATCGCCCCTCGCAGGCCAGGGGGAGCCGATCACGGTGGCTGCGCGTACCTGGGGGTAAGGACAGACAGACGAGGCGAGAGTAAAGCAGACGGAAGGATAGGGAGAGACAGAGACGAGAGAGAAAAAAAAAAAATCTTGTTCTGGTTCCCAGACACACTGCCGCTCGGCCCTCCACCAGCTGGGTAAACTCTTCCGCGATGCCTAGCGGCGGCACTGGATAGCCCTCGGTGGACGTCCCGACACTCCTCCGCCGCCCGGTGGATGGCGACGGCTCCTCTGGATTCGGGGCAGCCATCATGGCGGATGGCAGCAGGCTCCGGCCTCCGGCAAACGGGGCGACTCCTCCGCTCCCTCACGGACGGCAACCGTCCCTCCACATCCCAAGCGGCCGGCAGCGAGTTCGTCCGCCCCCCCGTCAACTCACTCCAGCCCACCGCCTCGAGCGTCCATGGCGGCAGACTGCTCCGCCATGCTCGATGGCACCGCGGATTCACCACAGCGGCGAGGGATCTCTGGCAGTGTGTCCCTCCTTCCTCCCAGGTTTCGGCACCAATGTAACAAAGAATGGAAAGAAGGAGGCGGGAACCGGCGAACATTCAAACAAAACTTTAATAAATAACCAAACACAAAATAGCGCGACAGCCCCTCACGGACAACTGTCGCGCACAAACAAAACCAAAACACAGTAATTTTCAGCCGATTTATGAATTTGAACAGAAAATTATCACTCCACTTCACATTATTGTCCAATGAAATTTGAACTTGTGCCAGATCATGATTGGTTGGTGTTTTATGCACAGTGTTGTGCAAGTTACTTCCAAGCTGTAATACATTATAGATTACTTGTTACTGTTATTTAAAAGTAATTCCTTACCTTACAAAATTGCTAAGTTGGCAACACTGCTCGCGGCACTCCGCCCTAAACACGCCTTCACTGGACTACGTCACACAATTCAAAGTTCCACCAGCGAGAGGGAGATGAGTGAAATAAATCGCTAAACAAATATATCAGAAGCTGTCGTTTTGTCTTTATTTACAAACTTAGGCACCACATGCGGCTATTGACTGACCACGAACAGGAAATAGAACTTATTTGCGGTTAATGTCTTTTATGCATGACAAAAGGGCATTGATGAATTATGTAATATTCTAAAATATATAATATATGGATTTGTAATTAAATCGACACACTAGCTTTGATTATTGATTAAAAAAAAAAGTTTAAAATATTGTTTGGTTTATTTTTTCCTTCCGTCAACCCACTCACTGAAAGAACTAGCCTATATGGCTCGAGAGCCTAGGCTTCCGAACAGACTGTGGAATATCAGTCACGCAAAAGGAACGCAACCCATAGCAACGCCTCAGATTGACAGATATGTAAAAATTAACATGAATTTTCCGACTTTTGAGCGATTATTTACTGTTTTGTACACATTGTCAGGTTAATTATAATTCAAATGCATTTTTTTTATTGATCACAATATCATTGCTATTTGTCTGAGAGGGGCACTTTTGAATAATTTTGAAAAAGGGCAGGGGCTTGAGCCCCCAAAGCCCCCCCTTCTGCACGTGCCTGATGACCTTACATCTGTCAGCGCACAGAAGGAGACAAAACGGGTAAATATCCAACACACAGAGCTTTATTGAGAGGCTTTGGAGGAGAAAGCGATGATTACAGGTACGGTAAGTGATAATAGTTCAGTAACTCTAGCTGAGACTTAGCTGAGCAGTAACTCTGTCCTTGATTTGCAGGTTTGTGGGGAATCCGGAATGCTAAGACGATGACTGAAGATGAAGGGATCATAGAGCAGATCAGGTAAGTAGTCAGGTAAGTTGATGCAAGAAATAACAACAAGACCAGACACTGAGGTGGTGACATGAAGGTGGCTTTATACTGTGGTTGATTAGTGCAGACAGGTGAGGAAAATCAGAAATCTGGTGATTGTGAAGAGTGGGTGGGGCTGAATGATCTGGCGGTGCTGGTGACTCTGTGACAACATCGTAGAAAGCCTTAAAAATACCAGTGTAAGATTTGTACATGCAATACACATGCAATGGCTTAGCATCCCATTCTGACATACATTATATCTACGTGCCTCATTTTAATCACCTTGAAAAATATGGAGAAATTAATTTAGCTCTCAGTGGTTTAATTAAAAGAAGAAAGTAAAGCTAAGGACTTGCGAGTGGTCAAACCTAGTGAGCATGTAATGTTCTGAGCTGGTGTTGTGGGCCAGAGCGCTTCATGCCTCAAGCCCTCCTCTAATCCTAATAATGCCCACAGGCAACAACTTTAATGTTGCGTCTGTGTTACGTCAACCTTCCGGTCTTCTTCAGACTTCAGGCATATATGTGTTCAAAACCTTTCAGTTTTTCAGTTTCAAAATATGAGCATTTATATGCAAAATGTTTATTTGAACTGTATGCATTCACACGGAACGATTTATCAAACATAGACATTTGTATGAAAAATAGGGATTTGCATGCATTGATACGACATGGTCTATACGAATATCTCGCTTTGGCAGAATGAAATTGCTTGGTCACTCACACTGCTTGGTTATTTCTGTGTCAAGAGAGACTTTGACAATCCTGCAGGAGAGTGCTTTAAATATCACTGTTTTCCTATACAAACACTAATTCACATGCATCAAACATCCAACCAGTCTGGAGAGTTTAGCTCTCAATGTCCTTTTTCTATTAGTCACTTTCATTCAGTCCATGTACCATGTCCGTGAGAATTAGAATTAAACTGATAATAATTTCAAGACAAATCTTTTGTAAATGTACATCAGGAACGGGTGTCAATTTAAAGCACATTTACTCAAAAATTATAAACCCCTGTTAGAATAATCCTGCAAAATGTAAAATATCATTACCCCAACCTCTAATAAAGTAAAATAAAATGAATAATTAAATGAATAAAAAATATATATATATATCCTATTGCCACTGCTACTGCTAGCATAAGGCAAAAACATCTTTTGGAAATTATAGATGGATTTCCTAGGGAAAATGGATGCTGCAAAATTCTGTATTTATCATAAGTAGGATGTTGAGCTTTATTGTGTATAGATGATAAAATGTAGAACTGCAGTCAATTTAAGCATAAACACCCTCAATCATAATTTAAGTCTAATTAAGCAGCATCCTTTCAGATGATTGTCACCATTCAACAAATAAATGACAGCTCCCCAGTTAGCGGAGGAACTGAATTTTGTTTCATTTGCTGTGTTTGTGAAATCATAGGTTTAGAGACCTGTTTTATGGTTTTACTTGAAGTCTGAATTACTAAAGTGTATACCCTATACTAAAGTGTTACCATTTATAGACACTTAATTTAATATATATGCTTTATTAAAATACTGTTTCTGATATGCAGATTCATGCATGCAGTATATTCCAGCACAGTGTTCATCACTCTGCAGAGGGCTGGATCTCAAGATTTAAGGATCAACATATATAGTCAGGAAGCATGATTAATGGTGAATTTGTAAATGGAGGGCAGGGTGGAGATTGTTGTAGGTTTCTCACAAGCTAGCCAATGGATTCCTCGTACTGTTTATGCTGGAGGGAAATGAGCGAATGGGAAGGGGTGAAATGGACCAGAGGGAGTAAGAGGATTGTGTTCAGCCATCATGGCTGATATTAAGACCAGGATTCACTCGAGGAGATAAATTGGTCTGATTTAGTTCATCAAGCAGAACAGAGCTGAGTCTTTTTTTTTCAATGATGAAAGAAGTGCTTCTATTTTAAAGTGTTTTACTGTCTCTCTGGTGTTCTCTTTATCACTGACTTGAGTTCTCACTCAAAAGACACTGTTAATATTTGAGATATTGCTCAAATTGACCCCAGTGAATTACATAGGACAGAGGCCAGTTCTTTAGAAAGATCTGTGACCCTGCTGCTGCTTATCAAAGGCTGTTGTTTTTGGGGGGAATGAAAAGACTGTCAAACTGCCTTTCTTGCTGTTTTTCTGCTATTTAACGTTGTTGTTCACAAACAACTGCTTTGCAAGAAATGCCCCAAAGAAACTCAAAATGTGTGATCAGCAAACATTTTGCTCTTTCATTTTTCCACTCCTTTCCTCAGTCTCTCATCAGACCAGCTTCAATATTCTCTTATGCTTCAGTGGGACTCTCTTTCATTGATCCTGTCACATAATTTGATCTCCACTTTGAATCGCCCTCTCCAAGCACCCCATCATCCATCCCTTAAACCCTGCCGACTGACTCTTTCCACCACCAGATTTCAGGGCTTATGTATTACTCAATCCTCGGCCTAAACAGGAGTCACCTGACATAATTTCTAGTGAGTCTTTATGAAACTTTAGCTTAAAAGGGTATTGTGCCCCAGATGGAGTTACTTTATTGTATCGATTCAGGTGGTTGAAATGTTGTCTTATTGCAACCAGATTGGCTCCTCTGTCTTGCTAGGTTTGTGTCTTGGAGAGAGCATTAGTCGCACCAGTCTAGAAATTTGTCCAAATCCAGCTCGCTGTGAGGCTGACAGTAATCAATGGGCCAACATTAGGAATGTAATATCTGTGCCATTATCATGGAAAGTTTTCTCTGTGGTGTGCATTACTCTTCCATCCCGCACTTGTATCCATCTCGACACGGTTGATGGATGAGTCGAGAATGACTATCTGACACACCATCTGAAATCTTTGAGACAGATTCCTGTAAACTTTAGCATCTTATGAGAAAGGATCTAAAAAAAAAAACCACCTCACTGAAATTTTATTGTTTACTTGTTTGTGTGCAAGTAAAAATAGCTTTGTACTGGATACAAATGTTAATTCAGTTAAAGGTGCATTCAGTAGTTGGGTGCTAATTTTAACTTTTATATATTAAGATGTAGCAAATCAGCCCAAAATGAAAATATGTATAATTAATTATGTTCAGTGAAAGTATTTGGATCAAGTAACTGGTTTTGGGGATTCTTAGACATCTGACCAGCTAATGTTCAGTGAGCATATCTATAGACTGTATAAAATATTATTTTCTTGGCTATAGACAATAATATCCTAATACTAAGCCAACACTTTCTAGAAGCATGTAGCTGTGATAGGCATGATCTGGGACTCAAAACAACATGATCTGGGACTCAAAACAACATGATAGGCATGATCTGGGACTCAAAACAACAAATAACCAAGTGTGATACAAAAAGACTTTATTAACTACACTAAACACTTAACCCTTGTGTTGTGTTCAGAACCCTTTCACACTAACGAGGTTACAGAGCAAAAAGGACCCGGCCTCAAAAATTGCTTATAAATCACTCATTATGCTATATTATCACCAAAGATTGGATTCAATCTTTTTGTCAACTTCTTTTCTTTCATTTAGGACTGGTTATGTATTTATATTAACTAGTATTTTCGGGAAAAATAAAAAATTTTCAGAGCAAAAAGTACCCGAACACCACATGAGGGTTAAACTATGCTAACATATATACAGTTGGAAATAGCAAGAGGGTTAAATCTGCAGAGTAAAGCATAAAAACATGAAGTTATGCCAGTATTTGATATTCAGCAGATCGACAGCCTGACCAAAACATCACAAGTAGGGATGCACCGATACCACTTTTTTCAGAATGAGTCCGATACCGATACTTTAATTTTTGATACTTGCCGATACCGATACGATACCTGCATTTTCACAGTATTTGTAATTGTTTTTTGAATATTGGGTACAGAAACAAAATAATAATAATATGAATCATGTTAGTTGGCTTCATTTAGCAAACAGATATTACCTTCAGGTATTTCCACACTTAATTATACCTGTTAAAATGTATAAGCTTTTGTTACTTACACTGTTCATTTTAATGGCACATTAGAGCTGCTCCATTGCAGCAGCTCAATACTGTAATCACAAAGCGTTTTCCTAAAATAATGCAGGGAACCACTCATTATACGTTATACAAGTGCACGCGTACTATTTTGGTGATGTAATTTGTGTCACGCGCAGTGTACACAGACCCTCGTGTATGAGTAAAAACCGAAGTATACATTATACGAGTACGCGCATACTATTTTGGTGATGTAATTTGAGTTACGCGCACTGTATGCGGACCCTCGCGTATGAGTAAAAACCGAAATATACTTTGGCCTTTAAAGAAAGCTAAACATGTGCAGCGTGCACAGGTTTGTATTGGTGCAGAATGAGAGAGACCCTTACAGCCTAGTACATTTCACACAGTCTGCTAGTTTCACTTTTGCTTTAAATAAAGTCGTGTATGCTTGACGTTTAAAATAAATGTTGTTTATAGTGAATGCCCCTATAATTTTTGTTTGTTTTATATTTACGATTTAGTTTTAATCCAAATGCTTGCGCTAATGGAGCAAACCGCAATCAAGATCATGCAACAGAAGTGCGCACTCTCGGACTCCCTCTCTCGCTCTCGCTCTCCTTACCGTCAAATAACTTTAGTAACTTGTGCAATGTTTTACTTACTTGCTTTTGACATATCCGACCGAACTACAAACTTTCCAGTGATGTCTGTGAGATATTCATTTCCACAAGCTCAAGCATCTGTGCCACATGCGCTATACAGGCGTGGATACTGAATGTTTAACATTATATTAATTACTTACATGTATTTCATAGACATCCTTAATCTGTAATATCTCCATTCTACTGTCTGTTGTACCAGTATTGGTATCGGTGCATCACTAACACTAGCGTAGCCAGAAAAGAGACTCTGGGTGTGCATCAGAAAAACTGGGTGTGCCACATTTATTGTCAGATTAATGTGCAAAAAAAAATTAAAAACCCAACTCTGCGTATCACTAACGTTACAGAATATACTGGGCTGATGTGTAAAACTATACTCGCCACATAACCATAAAACTATATAAAATATAATACACTAAGGATCGCCAACAGTCATAACACAGTAGCTTTAATAGTGCCTGTAATAATACTGCCTATGAATGAATGAAAATGCATTATTATTTTTTTATTTTTTTTTTTTATTAAAGAGAACGTAAAGAGGTCTAAGTTTAAGAATACGCTAGAAGTTACATTTTTTAAAATGTGTATTTTTTTTTTCTCTTTTTAACATTAACTTACAATAGTGAAAGACTTCTTCCCTCGGGTGGATTGCATGTTTTCTTGCCTTGCTAAATGTTGTGCTCATGATCAATAATCACGTTGCTTGCATTCGCTCAAAACTGATTTGCCGAAATAAAAACGCGGACGCTGGCGCGAGCGACCAGCCGGCAGAGGATTCCACTTTCTCTTAAAGCCTTCCTCGGAAGCTTATGGTCGCAAATGAAACAATGATTTGCGCAAAAAGAATGATCACTTATCAATTGAGAATCTGTTATTCGTATGGTCTGGTGGTCATACGGCGTGTGCCTGCGAATACGGGACAAACTGCGTTCCGTTTATCTTTCATACGGGATGCTTCTTTGATGCCGTATTATACGGAACGGTTGGCAACCCTACCTGTTGATGCCGGGCTAGGGGAGGGAGAAACATCCTCATCCTCTGCCTTGTGTCTGGCCTTCCATCAAGCCGAGGTTTTTTACTAAAGAATTTAAGCAGGGAGCTCTGTGACATATTGCTAGCTAGCAATTACTCAAAGATTCTCTGTTTAGAATGCGCGGCAAAAGTCTCTCAAGATGCTGGGGTCAAAAGTCACAGTCAGCGGCTGTTTGCGAATTGGTTGGCAGTCCGAATGTCGGCAGATTTTTTATTTTTTTTTACGAAAATCATTTAAAATTGTAATTACATTTTAAATGAACAAATATTGTATGTACACAACAATAGGCTAAGTTTAGAAAAAACATTTGTATTTTAAGACTATAAAAAATCATTCTGCATCTATTTTTAGGTGTGCCAGCTGCCACTGTGGGTGGCACAGGCACACCCTGGCACATCCGTGGCTACGCCACTGATCCCTAATCACAAGCATTGCCATTGTTAAAAGGTATTTAATGTATCAATTAAAAAGAAAAGGTTTGATGTTTGCAGCTCTAATTTTTTTTAGCTTAGTATCAGTGTTAGAACTTCTAATAATTCTGGTAATAATCTTGTGATCAGTGATCTTTTAAAGCATGAGGATGTCACATCCTTAGGAGGTGAGTGAGCCAATGAGGAATCTTTACTTCATGTAACACATATACATGACCATATTATACATATAAGTATACTCTCTCTTTTCTCTCTCTCTCTCTCTCAGTTTCAAACTGTCTCTAAAATTCCTTTGGGTTGTAAAATGGCCTTATCTTGCTTATGTGTCTTTGCTGCTATGGAAAATTTACACACACAGTTCAGTAATTTACGGGAGTGACAACCGCATTCTGCAAACTGAATTGACTCCCGAAAAATGCAGGTAGTGACAGCCGCATTTGCATAAATTCTATGCAGTTTCTAAAGTAAGTTCTGTTCCGTACACACAAAACTGTAGTTTAGGGGATTCACTCCGTAGCCCCACCCACTGTGAAATATAACTGATCAGAAATCTTCTTATCTGTGTTAAACATCAAATATTATCTGATTAATTGTAATTGTGTCCTGTCTTGCAGCAGTTTCATGTTCAATGTGGACAGACAAATTGTTTGCTGTTGGAATTGCTAGACGAGATATGCCGATGATAATTAGAAATTGATGAAGTTTGATGGTCAGTCCTATAAACAAATTGTCACCTGTCTTCTGCTATGGCATGTTGTTTTAGTAAACATGGGAATGGTTTTGATTAGCGCACAATGCAATTAGAGCACTCATGATGCGTTTGATTGCTTTATTGGGTGCATTGACCTGCTTAACTATCTTTCTTTGTCTCAACTGTCATAAGTGCACAGAGATTGTCATCCCATGTCATTTTCCTTTCAATCCGACAATTAGAACTGCAGCTACGAGGGAGACAGCGAGGAGAGAGAATGAAACAAAGACAGAGACAGAGAAAGGAGACACGGAGGAAGGACAGCGATAGACCCATGCATTTTTCAAAGACTATGATTAGACTTGCCAAAGAGGCACTGAGGCAGGGGATCTGAGGGCACAGCAGTGCTTGGGTGGCAAACCAAAAGAAAGCAATTTGTCATTGATGTTTCTGAGCAGATGATTCTGTTTGTGGGCTGAATCAAGAGCGTGCGCAACAGGTGGGGCTGATCCGTCAGAAAGCAGAACAAGAGAGCTGTTGATTACTGTTTGAGTCATGCCAATACATATGCATATGAAGTGTATCTTTCATATGGAAATTTTTGATGGCAAAGAGATGCACAACATCAGACTTGTATTGAATGGTCCAGTGTGGTTCCAGTTTTATAGAGGATGATGTTTTGGGAGGTTCCCTAAATGAGAAAATCTTTAAAATGGAGCCTTAAAGTGTCCATATTATGCTCATTTACAAGTTTACAATTTTATTTATGTAGTCTGCTAGAATACATTTGCATGATTTAAAGTTCAAAAACACATTACTTTTTCATACTTTATATTGCTGCAGCACCCTGCTTTTAGTTCCTTTCTGAAAAGCCCAGTATACTCTGATTGGTGAGCTGGCCGACTGGTCTGTTGTGATTGGTAAACCACTTAGAGCATTTGTCAGAAATGTAACGCCCCTTATGGATCATATCTATGGTAACCACGGTATAGGTATTGGAAGTACATATAAGGGTTTCTACCCTTGAAGCAAAAAACAGTGTCTCCTCGATATAGCAAATTCACTTACCCAAATGTTCTTTGAGGGTGGGCCTAAGCAGCCAGTGGGCAGGCATTATGCAAATGTATAACATGGTAATATAGCGCAGTCACGATGGCAGGACTACAAACACGCATTTCAAGGCACCTTATCGATCATTTACCAGCTATATCACACACTGAAGGAAGTATAAAATGTAAAAAAAAAAAAAAAAAACATAATACATGCATTTTAATTCAGATTTGTGTAGTACTTGTCATGTGTTACAAATTAAGTAGTTTAATATGTTCATGGAATAATGTTGTGATGAGAATGATAAAATAATGATAATGAGGGACCTATAGTCTTTGAAGTCCATCCTAAAATGACTGAAGGGGATGTAGGAAGTGGTCGTTGAAGCGTACCTCACTGTCTGGCAGGTATAGGCTATATTTGACAGGTTGCATCACTCAGTAACAGAGATGAGGTGGGAGTGGGATACAAAGCTTTGAGAAAAATCTAATTTGAATGTTTGGCTTACATAGGTCTTTACTCTAGACTTAATAGGATATTTCACCCAAAATTGAAAATTGTCATCATTTACTCACCCTCATGTCATTCAAAACCTGTATGACTTGCTGTATTCTGCGAAAAAGTCATATAAACATCAGTGGAGTCCAGTGTTGCTTGGAACCCCACTGACATTCTATGTTTTACAGAATCAAGTAAGTCGTACAGATTTGGAACAACATGAGGGTAAGTAAATGATGACTGATAGACTGATAGTGTTCCGAGCACTGCACAGAAGGCTATTCCAAACTTTATGGTCCATATAGTGAAAAGTCCTATTTCTTTTCTGAATTTTGAGTATGGATATGTCAGTGGCAGTTATTTAAATTAAGCAACATCACAATCATGACTGCTGCTATCTATCTATCTATCTATCTATCTATCTACCAACCAACCAATCTCTTGTCTATGTAAAAGCTCTTTGAATTACCACTGTGTCTAAAATCTGCTACAGTTTAAATAAACTTGCCTTGCCTAAGTTCATAATCAAATAACCTACATTTCAAATAAAATGTTCCTGGTATAGGCAAATGTGTGAGCTGTACATTCTTTGCATTGTTTTTATTTATGTTTTTCTTTTTGGGTCCAGGTCAGTCCAGTAGCATGTGTACAAAACCTGAAACTCATACTGTTTTTAATAAAAGCTTTTGATTTCCTGTGCATACCATAGATGCCAGTGCCCGGCTCAGTTTGAGGGACCCGAGTGCCAGCAGACAAAACACAGTTTCCATGGCAACGGCTATGCTTGGTTTCCCCCTATAAGGCCATGTTTCGAGAGCCACCTCTCGCTGGAGTTCATCACAGAGGTGGCAGATGGCTTGCTGCTCTACAGCGGACCCCTCTCCCAGCTTCAGCCGTGGGAGCCGGAGGACTTTATGGCCATAGGTAACCTACACACACCCTCACCAGGTTGAAAGGCGAGGGAAGGGTATTGCGAATGAGCAGCAGCATTAAGGCAGAACATTGCTTCAGTTTCTACATCATTCTTTGATATCACAAGCTGAACCTCTGGCACATCTTCTCTCATCTCCCAGTAGCGCTACACATAGAGAGAGGGGAATGAAAAAAGGTGTGATAATATGTTTATTTTAGACAGAAAGGGATGAAGAGACTCCTTCGTGTCTCTCTGGCAGGATTTAGTGTTTCTAATAAAAAAAGTTTTATTGCTGTTACATTTTCTTACTCAGGGGAGATCTGCTATCCTCTAACAACCTAAACACAGAGAAGAAGATAAAAATACCACATTATTTCTGTTTGTTTGCGTATGTGTGTCATAAATTCCGGAGTATCGCTGCACCGGTGGATTGTGTGTGCAGCCGTATTAGCTGATTAGGGGTTAATGAAGGCACTCATTATATCAGTAAAGGCTTATTTGTCATTCATCTGGGAGAATGATTACAATGGGGTATACACATTTAGAGCTTTAATGAACTCAGATCTGCCTACGTGCCGAGCATACGTTCATAAGAGAGCTTGTGCTCTTGATCGGTTCACTGATGTGTTGGCAAATGTGGATAAGTAGCAGATAAGGCCGTATGTGAGTGTTATCAGTGTAGGGTGAGATTCAGAACATATGGAGCGAACGAGAGAGGGATGGATGGCAGACGGCGGATCTGAGGTGAGAAAAAGAGAGTGACAGGGAGTGAAAGATGAAGATTAAGTGAAGGGTGCAACTGTGAATAGGGTTTCAAGGTGGCCTCAGAAACAAAGAGTGCTGAAGTGGTGGATATCTGCCTGAGCTTCAGTATTAGGGTGAGAGTGATAGTCTGATACCTCTTTTCAACCGTGGCAGAACTGCTGCTCAGCCAGGGATCTCTGAATATCTGTCATAACCGGTCCCTGATCCCATTGACAAGACTAGATTAATGATGACACATACTCTTACACCATGTCTACAGCGGCTGAGAGCGGTGCAATGCGACGTGACAAAAGCCAACAGAAACAGTTATGATCAGTGATTCTGTCACTGGATGTGACGCAACGAGACGAGTCCCCAGTAGTAAACTGATGCCCCATTCTATTTATGACGTATTGCAAACTCTTGCGCTACTTTTGGTTGTAAAATTGTTGCTTTGCACCGATCGCTTTGTAACTGTCGCTTTGATGCATACAGTGTAGAAAGCTTCAAATGACAGCAATCAGTGTTAAAAATAGACACATTGTTAAAAATAAAGTGGGTTTTCGTAGCATTTCAATAGAAGAACCATTTTGGAATTTCCCAGATAATTTGGTTTCCCAGAGAATCTTTCTGTGAACAGTTAATTCACTGTAAAAAATGCAACTGCAGTTTTCTTGAAACTACATAAAAATCCATGTTAGACCAACAGAATTGAACATAAAAACCTTTGTCAGACCCCAAATGTTGTCCCAACTAGTCAAACAGAGTTGTCTGAATAAAGAATTGTATATTGCTGAAATGTTAAAGCGTTGTGAGTTTCCAGCATGCATTGCAGCATGAATAAATTATGCAGATATTGTTAAAGGGTTATTGTTTTGCTGTTTGCTGGCTTCATTTAAACTTTTTCGTTGTTGTTTTGTCGTTATTATTAGTTGTTTGTTGTGCAGTGATTTAAAGAGCTCATCTTTTTTTTTTTACATTTGTTGATTGCCACCGTTCTTTGTGGTTTATAACATTTCATTATGTTCTTGATACCATCATTATAATTTTAATGACATAAACTGATAAAGAAATAAGTGCTTGTTTGTCATGCGTAAACAGACATAAAAATGGTAATGTGGTGACTATTTACACATTCTTTTTTTTTTCATCCAGCAAACAGAAAATAATAAATTTACTCAACAACAGTACTTGTTGTTTCTGTTGCTGTGACAAAAATAACTTTATTAGCAAAATAAGACAATCATCATTGCATGAACAAAGAAATTTAGGTTGGCTGAACGCAGTATTGTTACTTAGAAGAACTATAAAAGAATTGTTGAGACAACTCAAAAGTCTTACTGCATCAAGTTGCCTTACTTTTTTAAGTATTCTCAACAGTTTATTTTTTACAGTGTTGAATAATCTTTTTTTTTTCTTAGTGTGCAGAATATTTTAACCTGTTGACGTGTTAAATCCGCGCCCTTGGGCCGACGTAACTTTGCTTATAATTACCTATATAGGCAACTGCTCCCAAATGTTAGGAATGTTGACAAATTATTCATGTTTTGAAAGGTCTATGGGTTTAGTGTCAGTATCCGGTCTCTGTTTTATGATAGAAATGCTTCAGCAACAATAATAAACTAATTTGTGTCAGAAGTGCTTATGTAAAACAAAACAAGACTTCATACGTCAGCGATGATTATGACATGAATCCAATCTGTCACACTTGGGTAAATTGTTAAAGTCAAGCGTCCATTAAACAACATCCAATAGCACTTTTGTCCTCAAAATCGATAAATGCATGAAATACTGATATATTATCCATACGTTTGTCAGAATTATCTTGAACATTCTATCCTTCGTCATTCGTCATTCTTCACAAAATTATGCAATCTCAGCACCGTTTATGTTGTAAAACTGTATATTTTCATATACATTAGACTCTCACCAACAAATGAGCCCACCTCGAAAGTTTATTTTTCAAAATAGCGTAATAGTTTTATACATAAAAACCAAACAGTGCCATCGGATTTTGTGTCGTCTTGAGACACATAGATTTGTCATTCACTGTGTACACAGCCAGCCAGTGCCTTTGTGGTAAAATATTGACAGACAAAACTTTTAGCCAATGCGAAGACTATTCCAACCCATGTGGGATGTTATTGTCCAGGCATTGGACATAATGGTGTTTTATGGGTTTATGTACAGCTGCCTTGACCATTCAGCAGTGAGCTCTCGCCTGACCTGACGCTGCGTAATGTCTGTATTGAAAGGAAAGATTAACGTTTTTTGGAGACTGAATGCTGTCTGCTATGTGAATAACTGGCCATCAGTGTAGGATTTGTGTATGGAGAAATCTTTTTTTTTTTTGAAGGCTGATTGCTCTCTGAATCGCCCATCAATATAGCATTTGTTTATGTAGCAATGTAGCACTTTTAAAATTATGAAATTGTTTGTACTTATATTATCATTTAATCATCTACATTATTAATCTAGATCAACGGTAATTTCTAAAGTATACTTAGACATTTTAAACCTTTGCAGATGTGTGAATTACCGTTAATGTATTATGAGCTAACATAAATTAACAGTAGTATATTTATAAATTTACATTAGGATTAATAAGTCCTGTAATAAAAACACATTTTAAAAACCTAAAATAAATTGATTCAGTGTCGTTATGCCATCATGACTTTTGATGCAGCTGTAATAAGTTGAATATATAAAGCAAAAATAAAAATTCTGCTCACAGCAATCAATGTATGATGTTATATAAATATATAAACGTATATTCAAATTAAAAAAATATTTTCTATTAGATGGAAAAATGAAGCAGCTGGAGTCGCTGTGGAGTATAACAGCATAACCTACAAATGAATGTCATGTCTATACTGCATTTCCAATTGCATTGCCACATTAAGCGTTTCCAATGAAGACAAATCTGTGCTATCTAGTTTTGTTTGCTTCATGGAGTTTTTTTTTTTTTTTTTTTCTAGTTTGCAGGTTTCAGGAGCACTACAGTTGTGATTTTTCCACAGCTTCTGCTGTGGAAATGTACCGATTAAATTTAAACTGGGCACTGGCTCCAGAACCAGCACCAGAAAAGAGGAGAGAGAAAGGTTGGATAGGTCTAGTAAGGACATGCAACAAACAGAGAGAGAATCAGAAAAAGGAGAGATGGAAACAGAGAAACAGTCTATTAGAGAAAGTGAGAGGAAGAGCTGGAGAAGAGAGACAGATTAAATAGATAAAAGAAGTGCAGATTTGAAGGAACTGCTGAGGAGTAACAGTAAGTGGTGCAGCTCAGACATGAATTAAACGGAGAAAGAAGTTCATGTCTGGGTGAGAGACAAAGATGGTGTATGAATGGAAAAGGTGGAACGAAGGAAGAAAGCAGGCAATGAGTAATGATGAATGGCAGTGCGGAGGACAGCGGAACAAGTGTAGCCACAGTGCGAGACTCCATGCATTAGTCTCTCTCTCCAGTCCTTCTCGCCTTCACTCTATCAGACCTTATTACTTACTGCTGTTCTTCACCGTGGCCTATTAAACCTTATCATTGGCCTACTGCCTGCCAGTTTTACGCCTCTGCTCTTCTTTATTAAAGACACTCATGACACTGATACTACAATGCAGTTGCATCGTGTACACACACCCAGGGGCCTCCCACACACATCGCTGAGTGCAGCAGATCATGTCGGTGTGTCTGTGTGAGTATTAGTACTTCTGAGTTGTTTAAGAATGCATTCCGAATTTGTTGGTTGGCTGGAAACCAAATCAAGACCTTTGCAGCAAGTCCAAGGTCAAGTAGTATTTGTTTGGCTTTGATTTGAGGTGAGCCGAACATTGCTGCTGGTCAGTAATCATTTCCAGTGGGCATTTCAGCTGTAAGAATTTTGACTTTAATTTAAAAAAAAAGTGAACATTGACATGAAATGCCTTTCTTGTCATATTGATGATTCCAATTAAATTTGTGAATAACTTAAGTAAACATACATTTTCCTTTTAAGCCATATGTATGTTAAGGCACGCATACATGTTTGCCTTGGGTGATTCACACATCAGTCAAAGTGCTCAAGGCATAGCTGTGTACATTATAGGAAGTCGTGGCCTAATGGTTAGAGAGTCGGACTCGTAACCCAAAAAAGGTTGCGGGTTCGAGTTTCGTACCGGCAGGGATTGTAGGTGGGGGGAGTGAATGTACAGCGCTCTCTCCCACCAAACAAAGGCCAAGCATGGAATCTACACATGGCATCTCTATTAAAGAGCAACCATCTTTCTTCACCTCTAGCATGAATTAATCCTCCTCAACACACTTTTTCTCATTACGGCCCGGATTCATTTTCTCTAAACAACCTCTGACCTCTTCATCAATTTATTTTCATTGATGGAAATGGGCACGGATACGTGCTTGAAGACTTCATATGGGTCTTATTGGTGGATACAGTCTCTTTTCAAGGTTAGACAAAGATTTGGGGGGTGAGCATGTCAAATCAATAGACAAATTAGAATGACAAATCTAATTTATTTGATTAAAGACACTTATTGAATGATAAGTAGCCTCATGAGGTCATTTACCCATGATTAAACAGACTTGTGGCCATAGATGATGTACAGGGACATTGAAGAACATTCTCAGACCTTTTGTGAATAGATGGCGTACTTTATTCATTTCTTAGTTGTGTCAAGGATGTAAAGGTAATGCATCCTAGAAATGATTCATCTAAAATGCACTTTTATCCAAAGTGGTTTCTTATGTTGGTTTCCTTTACAGGATCTTGAAATACATTGATACATAACACCTAATAATTAAAAAAATATATGTGTATTAATATTAAATGATAAATATATAACCTCGATCTTTTTAAACTAAATATATGTTTTATTTTATCTAATTCTAATGCGTATATGGGCCGTTCTACAGAATTGGTGCAAACTACTGTCCCACAACCAAAAAACACAAAAAGCATTTCAATATTCAAATCTTAGATTTTTAGTAAGATCCTTTTTTTATCTGCTGAAACCCACAATAATGTTTAATATATAAGTAAGCTTAATATATGTGAAATCATAATTTATTGGGTATTTTCAATTGAGAGGTGGCTGTCCCGAACCCTAGCCCCTAAATTTCAACTTTTGAAAATGATATTGAAATAATTTTTGCATTTTATTCCATTTTTTAAACGTGAAGTTCAAAGATGTCACTACCGAAACAATGCATGTTTTAGTACATTGTCTGAGACTGAGTTTAACTACACCCCTACATTTATGATCAGAAAATATTCATATTTCACTCTCTCTCATAGCAACATGGTGAGTAGATTGGTCTCATCTTTTATGAGGTAAATGTGTTAAAAAATCTGAAAATCTGTGTGTAACTTTAAAGAACATCACTACCAAACACATTTTTTTCTGCAATTAAGTCCTTTTTTGGGTGTTATTCCATAACATTTAGTTTGTATTTGTGTTCAACTATTCAGAACTGTGCTAGCTAACCATGTGCTGATTAGCATCTTTGAGCTAGGCTCAAAAGTATCTCAAATCTACCGTAACAGTCATGACCGAAACATGTCATCATGGTTTCGGTAGTGACAAAACTGAACACATAATTCTTTCATTTGGGGGAAATAAGCAATATTTTAGTACAGCTATGCAAATGTTTAGTATTTTAGTATGTTTTAGTAGTGTTTTAGTATGCGAGTTAAAATTCTGTAATGTGATGTGGTCACTACCAAAACATTACTGTCACTACCCAAAATGTGCAGTCACGACCGAATCATGGGATGTTTTGTCAAAAATAAAATATATTGAGTTATCAACTAAAATGTTATGAGAGTGTTTAGTTCAAGATATATTCAAACTAATGAATCCTTAACTTTGAAATCAGTATGATTATCTTTATGCCTTGTACAACGAAAGATTGGATTCAAAATACAGCAAATCTCAAAAATTACATTTGAAATATTATTAAAATTGTAATTGTTATTGATTTACCTGTGAATTTTTTTTTATAAAATAGCAAAAAATATATTTACAAGGTAGATGTAATCAAAATCTTAACAGGTCAATATAACCCTTCTTAATAAATTATATATTATTGTGTTTCGGTAGTGACAAATTTGGGGAGAGGAAAAATATTCCAAAACTTTCTGAAAATACAATATGAGAATTAACTGCACGATTACTATAAATGTGTACCTTGTATATTATACAATTTGCATACATACAAAATTTGTGGAAAAAAATATTTTTTTTTTTCCAAGATGTTTCCAACTCTGACTTTGAACCAATTCTGTAGAATGGGTTCAGTTTGTTTTTTCTTTTAAGAAATGAATACTTATATTAAGCAAGTACAAAAGTGAGGCAGTTATAATATCACCAAAGATTTATATTTCAAATAAATGCTGTTCTTTTGAACTTCCTATGATCAAAGAATCCTGAAAGAAAAAAAAAAAAAAAAAAAACTTTAACCCTTCTTAATAAATTATATATTATTGTGTTTCGGTAGTGACAAATTTGGGGAGAGGAAAAATATTCCAAAACTTTCTGAAAATACAATATGAGAATTAACTGCACAATTACTATAAATGTGTACCTTGTATATTATACAATTTGCATACATACAAAATTTGTGGAAAAAAATAATTTTTTTTTTCCAAGATGTTTCCAACTCTGACTTTGAACCAATTCTGTAGAATGGGTTCAGTTTGTTTTTTCTTTTAAGAAATGAATACTTATATTAAGCAAGTACAAAAGTGAGGCAGTTATAATATCACCAAAGATTTATATTTCAAATAAATGCTGTTCTTTTGAACTTCCTATGATCAAAGAATCCTGAAAGAAAAGAAAAAAAAAAAAAAACTTTTTCCACAATAAGAATAAGCTGCACAACTGCCACTTAATATTTTTATGTTAAGTAGTTATTAATATTATAGTTTCTTGAGCACCAAATCAGCATATTAGAATGATTTCTGAAGGATCATGTGATACTGAAGAGTAAGCTGTTCAGCTTTGCCATTACAGGAATAAATCACATTTTAAAATGAAAATGAAAATGGTTATTTTCAATTGGAATAATATTTAACAGTATTACTGTATTTTTGATCAAATAAATGCAGCCTTGTTGAGCATGTTTCTTTCAAAAACATTTAAAAAAAAATCTTACTGACCCCAAACTTTTGAAAGGCTGTGTGTATGTGTTTGCGCACTTTTAATAATGTATAATCAATATTTCTCAATATCTGTCAGAATTAATGATAGATAGGGTAATAAAAATATAAATCAAATGATCATAAAGACTAAATGTGTGAGTAAAGTTTGTGTTTATTTTCAGTATCAGCACATGAAATTAAAAAAGGTGTTTTGAATGTATTTCATGTATTGCTGTGTTTTTAAAAAGTGTTTTTTATTTTATTTTATTTTTTCATTTTAAGAACTGTGAGGTGTTTGTGGATGTGTTTGTGAGCTTTTTCACACACACACACACTCAGGAGGAGCGTCTGGCAGATGAAAGTGAGCACAGAGATACAGTTACACCCAGAGTGTGATGCACCCATTACGGTCAATTTACAGAAACCTGGTTCACAGTGAACCCTCTCAGACTCATCGTGCCACAGCAGCTCTCAAATATCCCTTTCAAATTATACTATTTCAGCTCATTTGCTGAGCCACTGATGGGAGGGCCACTGGGTGGGGTTTTCAAGGTCCTTATGCCACCAGCCCTCCTGCTCGTCCCTCAGGACCCGCAAAGAGAGGCCATTTCTCATGCTTAAAAGGGGAAATGCATTTGGGAGGGGTTCTGGGGGGACGAGGTCGGCCTCCCTTCATCTTCCCTCCTGCTGACAGAGGGATTAATGTGCAGTGATGTCGCAGGGAGACCAGCATGAATTAGGGATGAGGAGCAGAGAGCATAGGCTACCCCCTGTGACTACAGAGGGATCATTTCTGAGAGCAAAAACATGTTGCAGCCTTATTACATATACAGATTGTGTTCTCCGAGTATGACATTTACATATGTAACATGGAAAGTGCTGGCCAGCAGTCCAGAGGAAACAGTGTGCCCACTTACCCTGCTTTTACTCTCCCTCTCTCTCACCCTGGTTTTCATCTGTGTATTAAGGCTGTGACACACCAAACCGACAACAACAAAGAACTAGTGGCGAAGAAAGCTGTGTTGCTGCCTCACTTTGCGTTCTTCAGGTCTAAAACTTTGCACTGCAAAGACTTCCAAGTAGCACATACGTTTTGCGCCTATATGTGAGAGAAAATAACTGTCTATATCTGCAAGTGACAGTAGTCTATATTCGTTTATTAAAAAAAAAGAAACCGGAACTAGGACTGCGAATTAACAAACTGTAAACAAAGCAGCACTTGCTTACCATTTTGAATATGAATCATGTTGATCACTTTCTTTATTCAAGATGCCCATGTTGTTATAAAAGTAAAAACGTGTATAGACCTTAGTCAGGGGATGTCCATATTTAATTTTTGGAGAGAAATGAATACAAGGCTGTGAGAAATAGAAGTACAGTGCGTTAAATAGATTGTACAGTTTTAAAATACCAATTATTCAGTTTTAAAAGCTCTAAATTGTGAAAGTCATGTGATCTAGGACCTTTATACAGTACATGCCATTGTAAAGACTAAGTTTATCCCTCACAGCCTCTTTTTCATCCGTGTTAAATTCAATATGGCGTCTAAACCAAATTATGGCGTCAATATGCTTAGTTATGATAACCTAAAATTAGTAATTTTAGTAATTGCTCACTTTCATCACTTTCGCTTTTCTTCTTGTGCAGAGGTGAAGCTGAACAGCCAATCAGAGTGATCTGTCTCACCAACAGCCCAACACTGATTTAACTTGCTCAGTCGGCCCAAAAGCCATCGACGGGGTCCAACTAGTTCCGACGGTGGGGAACACCTTGAAAACTGAGCTGACAGACATTCTCAGACGCCCGACGATCGGCTCGGTGTGTCACACCCTTTAGAAACTTCCAATAGTCGCATCCTCTTTCTGTCTGTCTTACAGAGACACCTTCATTACTTCCCCTCGTTTCAGTCCTCTCAAATCAATACCAACCTCAGACTTGTAACTTTTCCATCTCTCATTTTTTATTCCTGTTGCCCTTCCTTTCTCAATCCCACTTCATCTGCACTCCACCTGAAATGTCATGTCAGCCCAAGAAGACATGGTCTCGCTCTCAGTCGGCAGCGCTTCATGTCTGGGACAGGATTGGTGACAGTGTCGGTGTAGGAGAGCGGTGCTCCATTCTCAGGGGCTTCCCTCTGAAAAGGGCTTCTTAGCCCAGATTACAGCAGCTCTGCTCCACACCTAGCATGTTCACTGTTATCTCCAGCTCAATACTTTGATTCCATCGGGAGTTAGTCTGGAGGCACCTACAGAGAAATAGGATGAGAGAGAATTCAATGAGACCATCGGAATCCGCCAAGATGGGACCAGTTTAAGAAACTCTGAGGAGTTTATATAGTTATTTCATTTAGCTGTTTGAATCATGGCATGAAGTCTCTCTGTAAAAAATATAAAAGCATTTGCAGTACCAAAAGGGTGAGTTAATAAAGTAAGATTTGTTTAGGTTTGTGATTCCAATTTGCAAAATTTGAAATATCCTTGCTGAGCAGACAGGGAGGGACAAGTTACATCTACTGGACACACAAAATGCTAAAATGACACTGTGTATAGACTGGCATTTGATACAATTGAGAGTAATTAACACAAGCATGCACACACACACACACAAGCTCATTATGTTTTTTTTTTATATAGTTGTAAGGCTGTTTTATGTATTTGTTAATGTTTAAAGTCTATGTGTAATGTAATTTGTTAATACCTGTGTTTCAAATTCCTTTAATTCCTGTGAGCTAAAATGCTTAAAATTAAATGGTGGCAATAAATATTGTGAACAAGTCAACTGATTATCACAAATGTATTACATAAAACAATAATTTACACCGTTCATGAAAGTAATTTGATAAATGTGAAAATATTAAAAAGACTCTCAAACAAAAATGTTTACTCCCAAGTCTCCCTTATCAGATACATGCATTTATTTGATAAAAAAATGCAGTAAAACACTAATATGAAATACTGAATCTGTAGTGTGAAGTATGCTTTAATATGGTTTAAAATGTAATTTATTCCTGTGATGGCAAAGCTGAATTTTCAGCCATTACTCCTGGCTCGGGTACATTGGTCCTGCAGTTGCCGAGCAACGTGAATGTAGCGGACAGACGGTGGCACAGACTGGACGTGAGGAGCAACAGCAAAGTAAGTGTTCACCGTTAGCAGGCGACTAACTGCTGAGCCCAATCGAGCGGAGGCCTCTCTCTCCCTGCCAGCTTCCTCCAATAATACACCTCAGCACTTTTGTACAAGTCAAAGTCTTACTTATCTCTTCTGAATTCATCTTCACAGTCTGAAAGGGACAGTGGAGCTGTGGTCGCCGCTGTTAACCAGGGTTTACTTGATCCCAGACATTGTTTAGTGTGCTAATTTGTATTCAGTGTTGCCAGGGCTGTTTCAGATTCAGTGGCTTCTCGGTTGCTGCTAGGCTCTGTAGTAGCGCTGGCATGTAGTCTTGCTGTGGTGCAATTTGCCTTAGGGTCAGCCTGAAATTGCTTGAAATTATAATGCTTATTGTTCATTACAAACAGGATGCAAACGTCCTGCTGGGTGCGAAAGGAACATTGCAGGTTGGAGCTTTTAGCATCTTGACATGCTATGTGTTTATTATTACCACGCCTGAGGGTTTAGCCTCTGCAGAGAGTGGAGAAAGAGGCTGAAGTGTGTGGAAACACATCAGCTTTTTTTGTTTGTTGCTTCTTCCAGCATTGAAGATTTCAGAGAGAAAGAGGTCTTGACTTATGTGTCTGTATAAGCAGACAATTAAGGCTGGAATACGCTACATGGCTTTTGCCCAGATTTTTGCCCCGATTTACTGAAAGTCAGAACCAGTCTACAGATTTTGGTCTGTCGTAGTTAACAGATTTCACAGAAAATCACGTAGTGTATGATGGGCACAGACTGATTTTTTAGCTTCAGGATATCAAACGTTTGTTGTTTTGAGCCGATTTTATAATGCATATTGTTTTCATTTATAATGCATGGCGCACATTTCTGTGTGAGTTTGTTTGGTTCAGAATGACTTTAATGTCTGATAGTGTCTTTGAGGTGCATTGATGGGATGGGAAATTAAAATGCTGTCATCATTTACTCACCCTCATGTCATTCCAAACCCATAAGACATTCATCTTCAAAACACAAATAAAGAGTTTTTTAATGAAACCTGAGATTTTTGTCCCTCCATTGGAAGTCCATTCCACCAAAACTTTATGCTTTAAAAAATTCATAAAGACATGGTCAAATTAATCCATATTAATCAAGCAGTTTAATCCAAGTCTTCTGAAGAGACATGGTTGCTTTATATGATGAACAGATTTAATTTAGGATTTTATTCACATATAAACATTGATCAACATACAGAACATATCAAATATGCTCAATGGTAACTCAACCGTATGTATGACAACAAACCTCATTGGTTCTCACATCAAGCAAGCACATTTGAGTTTCAGAAGACTTGGGTTAGAAGTTTGGAACAATATGAGGATGAGTAAATGATGACAGCATTTTCATTTTGAGTGAATTATCATTGTATCCATGTTCTATGGTATGTCTGCATATGTCTGTCCGTGTATGTGTGTATAACAAGCCTCATCTTTGTATGGGGTCTCAGACCCAGGGACAAAGTTTGAAATATGTACCTAACGTTGAAGTATCTGGCTAATACTTAGGACATTTTTGAAAATGTTACATTATTTCTGTTTGCAATCTCAGAGACCCCAAAAACATGAATAAATCCAATAAATTTTTACATTCTACATTTTGCAGTACACACTGTACCTCTTCTGCCAATTGATTTCTTTTATTCTATTTTTCAACAGTGTTTTTGCTGAAGTCAAATTTAACGTTTCTTCTTCAGGAAGTTCGTTTTACACTTGACCGCTGCGCAGGAGCCACTATCATGGAGATGGAGGGAGTGGGCAGCTGGCTAACTACTGAAGACCACACTTCCTGTGAAGTTACTGGCGTCACACCGAACATGGACAAGTAAATCACTTCCTTTATTTCTCTTTACGCACCAATGCATAATTGTTTGAAGTGTTAAAAATTTGACCCTGATGAATCATTAAAGTTTGAGTTCTAAACAAATCATTCTTCCACCATGATAGCAGGACACAGTGGACGAGTCAATGAAACAATCATTACCCTCCTCTTTCTCCCTCTACATATGGGACCCATGCCAATTATGGACTCGCTTATGTCTTGAAATATGTATAATTACACAAAGGTCTCAATCCAAAAGGTCAAATGAATTATCAGAGTGAATCTCTAGAGGAAAATGACCTCTCCATAGCATACTAGTAACTCATGTGGTAGAGAAGCAAACGTGGCTAGGGTAATGAACTCTTCTGATGTGCTTTCAGGCATCTGAACGTGACACAGGTGCTTCAGCTAGGAGGAGTGAATGAGAACCTGCCCTATATCTACCCACAACTACAACACAAGCACTTTACTGGCTGTATCCGAAACCTCATCGTGGACAGCAAGGTGAGGAAATGCATGCATATCAGTGCAGACAGAGAAAAATATTTGACAACAGTGATAGAGTGAGGGAAGAAGAAAAGATAAAGAAGCTTTATTATGCAAAGTCCTGTAACAGAGATGAGTCTTTTTATTTTTATGTGATCTACAGAATTCATACGAGGCCATGCCTTAATATTATTTTTTATCTATCATCTATCTATCTATCTATCTATCTATCTATTTATTTGTCACAATTATGACTTTGACTGGTGTACGACTGTTTTTCTCTCTGGTTGTTCTTGGTTTGGAGGTGACAAAAGCCTAAGAATTTATCAGTGCTGATAACAGTTGTGCTGCTTAAAATTTTGTGGAAACCATGCTACATTTTTTCAGGATTCTTGATGATGAACAAAGTTCAAAAGAACAGTATTTTTATGCTGTCCCTTTTTAGATGAGCAAAGACAGAAAAAAAACAGTAACACTTTATTTCGATAGTCCACTTTAGACATTCTATTAACAGTAATTAACTTTGCAACTACATGTCAACTAGCAGTTAGTAGAGTATTAGTAGACTGTCTGCTTAATATCTTCTAACACTTTCTTTGTCAACATTCTACTAACCCTAAACCTACCCTAACAGTCTACTCTGAGAGTTAGTAGACATGTAGTTGCAAATTAATGATAATTAGTTGACATGTAGTTGACATGTAGTTACAAAGTTACTTATAGTTAATATAATGTCTAAAGTGGACTATCGAAATAAAGTGTAACCAAAAAAACATGCCATGACTTCTTAGGGTTGCATCCAACCATCAGTTTTGAGTGTTTTTGGAACAAATATACCAGCCATAGATTTTGCTAATACATGTCCCAGCATAGTTCTGTCAGTATATGTACTTTTAACCATTTAGCTGCTGAAGGAGATTTGATTGTAAGCTGTGTCCATAGTCTTATAAGTCGATATGTGATATCATCTCACCCCACGTTATGTCAAGGTTTGTTAACAGTGGGTGACTATTTGTTTCTCATTGTAAAATTATGACTCAGCTGAAGGTTCTTGAGTCTAAAACACTTAACCAGTAGTCGCCAGACACAAAGAAACAGCAGAGAAGTGTTCACTTAGGCTACTGGGGCTTGACTGGAGAGCAGGTCATAGACTGTTAAAAGAGGAAGTACAGAGGAAGAATTGCTATTTTAGACTCTCTTCTGCCCACTCTCTTTTCTCAAACAGTTTACTTACTTACTTTTGCTTTCTCCCTGTTAGTGACCTGTGTGAATTCTGAGTAGGCTTTTTGGTGGCAAATACACAGTGTTATGGGGTGCATGGAAACGTGGTTTTAAGATTTAAGGATATTATGCCATTTACTGAGCCACTTTGGGAGGTACATCCAGGGAACTGCAACACGTTACTTAAAAGGTCACACAGGTTTGCTTGAGCCGTGAATTCATACAAAAAGAAAGTATAATCCTTTACTAAAACCAGACTTAAGGAAAGAATAAACCAAACAACTCTAAACCTTACAGTGGAAAGGCTGACCTTTCAGAGGTGTACACAAAAAAAAACAGCAACCACAGCAAATCAAAATCAAAAAGTGAGACACCATCTGACTACCATCTCTAATGGGTCATTCAGCTCCAACTACAAAAAAGTCAGTCTAGAGCAAGAAAATCAAGTTGCATTTGTCACCGAACAATGATACTAATGGTCACAATGGTCACAAGGAAAGAAAGGTCTTGAAATGGTTTTGCGACAATGACCTGCTGGCTTTACATTGTTCTGCTTATTGCATGACTTCTTACCAAATAAATGAATATGAAATGTAGATATGAGGTGATTATTTTAGCTTTTATTAGAGAGATGGAAATTAGCACAGCTATGTAGGAAACATCGGCTTGAAGTAGTCAGTTAACGTATAGTCTTACCATGGACAACTGTCATTGTCCGCAGTTATGATGAATACTACTAATAACGAATCCTTTGATTGCAAAGTGTCTGTTTTTCGCTGTGTATATGTTGTCTGTTGGTCATGTCATGTATTGAGTGTTTTTGAAAGAATCTCTTAAGCTTACCAAGACTGCCTTTATTTGATCAAAAATGCAGTAAAAACTATAATAGTGTGAAATATTATTACAAATTAAAACAACTGCTTTCTATTGTAATTTATTTTAAAATAATTTATTTCTGTAATGACAAAGCTGAATTTCCAGCAGTGATTATTCCAGTCTTCAATACTGCTTTGCTAAATGAAAGCATTCATTTCTTATTTAATGAAATCTAAAAAAAAAAAAAAAACTTTTGAGTTACTGGTTAGTTGTAGTGTTACAATGGACAACTGTCATTATTCAGAAATATAATACTGCTGAATTTTACTATTCACAGATGGATTTATTGTAAATTGTCTGTATTTTGTGTTCTCTCTGTGTTGTTAATGTTGTCTATTGGTCGTGTAATGTGTGGAAAGTGTTATAGGTTCAATGTTTCCACACTGTGGCTCAGGAGACACTGTATTTTACTTCTTCCTTTGTTAGAAAAGAAAAGACAATAAACCAACCTGTCTAATATAAAAAAAAAAAACTTTTGAGTTACTGGTTAGTTGTAGTGTTACAATGGACAACTGTCATTATTCAGAAATATAATACTGCTGAATTTTACTATTCACAGATGGATTTATTGTAAATTGTCTGTATTTTGTGTTCTCTCTGTGTTGTTAATGTTGTCTATTGGTCGTGTAATGTGTGGAAAGTGTTATAGGTTCAATGTTTCCACACTGTGGCTCAGGAGACACTGTATTTTACTTCTTCCTTTGTTAGAAAAGAAAAGACAATAAACCAACCTGTCTAATATGAAATAATAGTGACAAACAGCAGTCGAGTGGAATTAATGCAGCCCTTTTGCTTATTTAGCTGTGCTGGTAAATCAGCCGTGCTATCTGTCTGTACAAGGTGCAACCGGTTCCCGCACAGGGTCAAACTCATGCTGCAACCACTTCAAAAACATGCCGTTAGGAAGAGTGGGCATGAATAAATGGGAGTCATCAGATGAAAGGAAAACTGATCTAATGTGGTGCGTGGTTGTTCTGTTGTGAAGAGAATTTAAGGCCTCAAGGTTTCCCCATTCTTCTAATACAGAGCGCTGCAGGCCTGCTTTTTTAAGTGGCTGTGGCCTGCCCAGCATGGTAATATTCATTATGGTATGCTGGATTAAAGGTGAATGCACAAATAAGATAAAACGTTCTTTCTCTTTTCATCTCTTATCTTTTCAAGACCTCCCGGTTTGGCCTATCCTGAGCATTATTTCCTGCCTTATTTATATTTCCACAAGCTTATTCTCTCTCTCTCTTTTTTGTATTTCTGTTACTCTCAAGTGTTTTCATGACTTCTGTACCTGTAAGTCTGTAACCCTCACTTTGACTCTCTCTCACTCTCAGTTTTATGACCTCGGTTCACCGGCTGACTCCTCTGGCAGTGCTCCGGGTTGTCTGATGACGGACAATAGTTGTGTGAACATGGGCTTTCCTTCCTGCGGGACCCGGGGGCGCTGCCATGGAGAGTGGGGTTCCTTCAGCTGTCAGTGCATACCTGGGTACAGCGGGTATCAGTGTGAAAAGGGTAATTACACAGCAGTTGTCCCAAAGTTTTCAAGCCACATCTATTTCCACAAGTGGAATGTGAGAGAGACTGAGCCTTCGAAGATAAAGCAGATAAGTCATTGCTAAAGAGAATGGCTGAATGGATGTGAAAACTGTCTGTCTGTGTGTGTGTGTGTGTGTGTGTGTGTGTGAGTGAAAGCTTTTCAGTGGGGCAGTGAATATCTTTGAATTGCTCTGTGTAGGAGGGATAGTGTTAGCAGCCAGGCAGTATTTCACGCACACCGAATCTTGGCACAAATCGCATTCAGAAGTGTTATGACTTTGTAGAGCTTCTTTATGTAACGCAACTGGAACATCCTGTGATATTCTCACAATGTGTTGTTCACTGTTTATGCCTCCTTTTTAAGGACTGCATCTGAAGAACACATTTGTGTGTTTTACAGAGGTCCCTGAGTATTCTTTTGATGGACGGAGTCACATACACTTTCAGCTGGCCTTCACTCTCCCAGCCAGACACACGCAGGTTCAGGTCCTGGTCCGGACACGCAAACACAGCAGCTCTATCCTCAGCCTGCTGTCCAAAGAACAGAATGAATATCTCAAACTGGAGGTTAGTGCTCTTGAAAGCATCTCTCTTTTTCTCTCTCATGCTTTTCATTTCCCTTGAATATAGCAAATGCATTATCAAAGTTTTCTTTCTGATAAAGATTTATTATTATCATGTTCTTTTTGAAAATAATTATTTTCTATATATATATATATATATATAAATAAATACAAAAACCTTACCAATCCCCAAACCTTTTAACGGTAATGTGTATAGATGTGACCAATTTGCAACCTTATTGTACTGTTTTGTTTGTTTGTTTTTAATTATGATTTTGAAAGAAGTCTCATGCTCAACCAGGCTGCATTTATTTGATCAAAAATACATATAATACAAATGTATGTATACAATTTAAATTGTTTTCTATTTTAGTATAGCAAAAGACCTGCCAATTTATTTCTTTTTTTTTTCTTTTGATGATAGACAGCTCAAACTTTTGAACGCAATACATTTTTTTCACATTTCAAGTTGTATAAATTAACATTCATTTATTATGAAAGAACATAAATTAACTTTGAACAATATTATATGTGACCCTGGACCACAAAACCAGTCTTAAGTCACTGGGGTATATTTGTAGCAATAGCCAAAAAAACATTGTATGGGTTAAAATTATCGATTTTTCTTTTATGCCAAAGTATTTTGATTTTTTTTTTGTACCCTCAGATTCCAGATTTCAAATAATTGTATCTCGGCCAAATATTGTCCTGTCCGAACAAACCATACATCAATGGAAAGCTTATTTATTCGGCTTTCAGAAAATTGACTTTTATGACTGGTTTTGTGGTCCAGGTTCACATATTTATACATGAACTTTAACTTATATATAATACCAGAAATATTGAGCACCTTGCCAACACCCTGCCAAGTGATTTTTTTAAATAATTTTTTTTAATGTCTTCTCTGTTTCCCTACAAATTTGTGCCCATGAAATGTCCTTACAACGAATGAGCAATGTCTACCGCCAGCATATAAAGATTATTTGTTCTTGATGTGCTCTGTAATAGCAGCCCATCTGCCAGACCCCACGTACGTTGTTGCATGATCCTTCAGAAATTTTTCTAATGTGCAGATTTGGTGCTCAAGAAATATATATATATATATATATATATATATATATATTATTATTATTATGTACCCTCAGATTCCAGATTTCAAATAATTGTATCTCGGCCAAATATTGTCCTGTCCGAACAAACCATACATCAATGGAAAGCTTATTTATTCGGCTTTCAGAAAATTGACTTTTATGACTGGTTTTGTGGTCCAGGTTCACATATTTATACATGAACTTTAACTTATATATAATACCAGAAATATTGAGCACCTTGCCAACACCCTGCCAAGTGATTTTTTTAAATAATTTTTTTTAATGTCTTCTCTGTTTCCCTACAAATTTGTGCCCATGAAATGTCCTTACAACGAATGAGCAATGTCTACCGCCAGCATATAAAGATTATTTGTTCTTGATGTGCTCTGTAATAGCAGCCCATCTGCCAGACCCCACGTACGTTGTTGCAACAGCGGTGCAATGTGAGAATTTGAATGGAGCAACGAGTTTGTGTTTAATCATAAAGGCATTAGTATGTGTCTCCCGATTCGGCTGATACACTTGCAGAATGCATGCCATCTATCCTCTCACTCCAAGGCTGTCTCATTTTTTTTCTTCTCTCAACACCTGCTTTAAGATGATGCAGTCGGATTGCTGATTGCTGCTTTGTTTCTCTCCCTCTCTCTCCTCTCCTTCTCTCTTTCTCTCCCATGTAAATCGTGGGTGATTTATCTGTGGCATGAATTAGACGTGTCTGTGAGACAGACTAGAAGACATTTTATATCCCCTAAAGTGACAGGCTACAGATTTCATTACCTGCTTATATTATGATTCTTGCGAGGCTTCGCAGCGGTGCAGGAACTGATGCTGCCTTTGTGCTATGTGCGAAAGATTAAAACTTAATCTCCTGCTGTGCTCCTCTCAATTACCTTAGCAATAATGCTAATTGATGTGATGTGCCAATACCCATTTAGCATTGCCTGTTGTGTCTGATTATGACGCATCATCTCTCAGAGACATTTCTAGCAAGGTGTTCTTGTCATCAGCGGATGAGGAGGAAATAATAGTTTGATCATCTAATTTCTTTTCAAGACACTTAGCCACAACTCCATTAGTGGCAGCAGAATATCAATATAGTGTGCGTTTCTCTTTGAATTCTAGGGATTCTGACTCAGAACTAGTTTACTGAGAGATGTATTGAGTTGTTTTCATCTCATAATTTTAGCCATGGCCCAGATGGTTAGGAGCCCAAATGGATGCTGCTTTTAACATATACAGAATGGATTTAAACTTGGTCAATTGTGGTATACAAAGCCAAATGTTAAATCATTAGTGCTTACTTGTGCCGGTATTTGGTAATAAGATATATCACGATAATGAACATGCACGATATTGTTATCGTGGGCCCTTCAAAATACTGTGAATAATTATTTATTACTAATTATTTACATTTTTGAATGCAATTAAATAATACTTTTCCCATCAACTGGCTAAAATGCACAAAACCACTGTATGCTGCGTCAAAGAGGCATGAGCCCAACACGTTGAAAAGTGCTAAATGAAAATGCACATTCACTCTCCGACAGCAGATGGCGCTGATGGAACAGCAGAAATGCAGCCGTTACCCCGGTAACCCTATAAACAAAGCAGCTGCACTACTTTCTGAAACTTATTTAATATCATGCCGCCTGGCCCAGTGAAGTGCCTTTTCCTTTTCCTGAAATCGGTGGAAGCAGACAATGCATTTGTCCTGGTCTTGGAGATTGCCCTACTCCAGGTTTGGGGTGAAGCGCGCGATGCGCTCGCTCAAATTCAGTAGCTCTCCATGGTATCTTTAAGCAGCCCAGATATAAATCCGATGGGGTCTTTTCCATCCTCACTGCCTTCCGGAATATTAATAATACGCAGGTTAGCCCTTCTGGATCTATTCTCAAGATCGTCAATTTGGTCAAGACGAGATCAGTTCTCTGCCTTCAAGAATTCAATTGTCGCTTCCGCGGCGACCAGCCTTTCGAAGTTTTCGCCGACCAATACTTCAGTAGATTCGAGTCGGTGCTGAAACAAGCTGATTGTCTCAAGTAACGTGTCAAGGGAGCCTTTTACCGGCTTGAGGTGCCATGTCCTCTTTTAAACTGGCCCACTGTTTTGCCAGTTCGGAGACTAGCTGACTCGTCGACAAATTATCCGTGTTGTCTTTTTCAGGTGTATCCTTATGCTATCGGTATCGCTAGCCACCATAGCTGCTAATTTATCCGCTAGGGTAGTACCTGGCCGTGTTGCTGATGTGGTACTTTTCTTCTGTTTAGAGTTGCTCATTTCACTTTCTGAACTGTGTGAAGTGTAGTTCTTAGAAGACACTTTAATGTGTTTAAAATGAGTGTGGTTGCGAGGTCCTCATCTCTGCTGCTCTCTCACATCGCCAAACCGGAAGTCCACCTGATGAAATATTTTAGATCTTGACATAAACAGAACAGATAAAAATATATATTCATTGTACAAAATGCCATTAGAGTTTTAAAACTTTATTAATTTACATGATTTTTCCGGGTCTAGTTATAATACATTTAAGATGAGGCTACCAAATATATATTTTTTGGTGGGCTTATGGAATGAGGCAGCAAAGTCCCCTCACTGTGTGTTGGGTTTAAACTACTTTTTTACTCTAATTGAGCTCATATTATGCAATATTCATTGTATTTTCATACTGCTCATTATTTTCTCATCCACATTTTTTTGGAGCCACTGTCTGCCTTTCCTCCTCAGAGAAGACACTTCAGTCCTGCTTCAACACCTGATGTCTCATCTCTTTATAGCATATCACCAAGAAGGATTCATTTAAATGGATAGTTCACTCAAAAATTATAATTCTGTCATTAATTACTCACCCTCATGTTGTTCCAAACCCGTAAGACTTTTGTTCATCTTCAGAACGCAAATCAAGATATTTTTGATGAAATCCGAGAGCTTACTGACCCTCCATAGACAGCAAGGGAACTGCCACATTCAAGGTCCAGAAACATAGTAAGGACATTGTTAAAATAGTCCATGTGACATCAGTGGTTCAACCTTAATTTTATGAAGCTAAGAAAATACTTTTTTGTGCGCAAAGAAAACAAAAAGAATCACTTTACTCAAAAATTATTATAAGTCTCCGCCGCCATTCACGATAGTACCACGATGCATGCATGTGTATTCCTCAGCTTGTAAACAAGGCACAGCGCAAGTGTGTTCTACGTCAGAATGCGGGCTTCTGCATCAGCAGCATCACATGCATGTATCGTGGTACTCTAGTACTCTCAACAAAAAGTATTCTCGTACCTTCATAAAATTAAGGTTGAACCATTGATGTCACTTGGACTATTTTAACAATGTCCTTACTACGTTTCTGGACCTTGAACATGGTTGTTCCGTTGCTGTCTATGAAGGGTCAAAAAGCTCTCGGATTTCATCAAAATATCTTTAATTTGTGTTCTGAAGATGAACAGAGGTCCTACGGGTTTGGAACAATATGAGGGTGAGTAATTAATGACAGAATTATCATTTTTGGGTGAACTATCTCTTTAATGATTGCCAAGATTTTGTCATGACATTGATCGACGATGCCTCATAATATTTGTTTACACAACAAAATATTAAAAGGTGGTAAGAGAACCCAGGCATATACTTTATGAACTTAATATCCAATTATCCATAATTAAATGCCTTTTAATTCTTAAACATGCAACTGGGCAGATGGCTTCACCTGCTGCTCCAGTGGATGACATTGGTTTCTGGATCATTGGGTGGGGATGAGCAGCATGCAGACACCTTTCACACCAACAAGCGATGAGAATGAACATCTGTACTGTCATTTATGCTGTAAATCTTAGGACAGTGGTTCTCAATTCCAGTCCTGGGGTACCACTGCTCTGTGCATTTTGAGAACCACTGTCTTTTTCCATGGAGAGATTAAAGTTAATGTTCTTGTTAATTAGTACGCCTTCAGGTTTAAATACCTACCCAGCGTAGCAAAGCCTTGAAATAGTCAAACAGTCTGGTTTGAGATTATTCTCTTAAACTGTTCTGCAGGTGAAATTGAGTGGGCTATGGGAGAGGAAGAAGGTGCAAAGGTTCACAGAGTCCAACTGTGTTTATTTGTGTAAACTGTTGTTGTTGAAATGTGAGAGAGTCTCACTGCCTGTTGCATCATTGATTAGTCTTGCTTTTTACAACGCCACAAAGCCAGGATCCAAAATGGAGGCTGGAAAATTATGCTCTCTGGGACACATGCAGAAAGACTCTGAAATTAAAATGAAGGATGGGGCTTTCTTCAGGAGATTGGCCAGCTGCTCTTTGTCTCACAAACAAATACAAACCTCATTGTCAAACATGGCATTTTCAACCTTTTTTCCACCAGATATGGAGCTATGGCTAATAACCATGTGCATGTAAAGTAAAACACCAGTTCAATTATTGTTATTAGACTTAAAAATAAGGCAACAACTTTATAGTGGAGGCCTTGTTGGATATTGGATGATTCAAAGCATAAAACTGCAGAGTTTTATACTGTACTTTGATATTACACACTTTTTATCTTACACACCCTCGTAAATAATAAAGCTTGCCTTCGAAAAATTTGATTTATAAGAAACAATCGGTTTAAGAAGAGCTCGCAAAGGGAAAGAGAGAGTAAAAGAAAGTCTCACAGCTGACCACTAGAAAGTCGGAGAAGCAACACAAGAATATAGTGGCAAACCTCACTGACACCATATTGAATTCCCTGCTCCCACTGTCTCCAATTAAAGGCCCAACATGTTTTATTCTGTCAGTGCTCAGTTGTTTTATCAGATCCTGCCCCAGTCTGATGTCTTAAGTCCCCAATGGGTCTACTTTATCCCATACTGAACCTCTCTCTCTACCACCATTTCCATAATTTCACAACTGTTCTTTGTCTGTGCCACTATATATTCTCCAGATTCCTCAGAAAATGTACAAAACCGTAAATTAATTTATTCTGACCGCATTCTCTCTCTCTTTTTTGTCCCACTTTCTCAGATCTATCAGGGTCTGTTAAGTGTCTTCTACAACCTCGGTGATGGGGACTTCAACTTGACAATGCCCTCTTATCGTTTAGACAACGGAGAGTGGCATGACATTCACTTAGATCGGCATGACAATGAGATGACCCTGCGCCTGGACGGCGGGGGAGGACAGCGAGAGGTCACGGGATCGCCAGGTCGCAGTCGGGAGATTGTTATTGATCCTGCTGTGGTGATGCTGGGCAACTCATTCCCCTCAGGACACAACAAGAGCTTCCAAGGTAAGGTGCAGGTATGCTCCTGAAGCTCAGTTGGTAGAGCATGATGCCTACCAGCCAGTGACATAGATATCATCTGAGAATCGTATTCCCAATCCATGTAACTACAGTATATACTGTAATATACACTACCATTCAAAAGAGAAATGATAGGTAATACACAGTAAAAACACCAGGGCTGTCAGAAAATTGAAATGATGTATCACAAATAATCTCTTTTTCTTGTTTTCTTTAAAACAATACAACAGATGCTAAATTACCTCCAGACCTGTCATAACTTGCAAAGGACAAACAAGCTCAGGTGTCTCATTAAAGGAACAAGAAACTGCTTGTTGAGACTGTTTTTCACCTGCTTTATCAATTGTTTTTCATTTAAAAGTGAATGGTTATAACGATAACCTTTTTACGTTACCGCTAATGATAAATTAAAAAGGCATCATATTGCAGTATGAGTGCTGGCAAAAATGGTTAAGAAATGCTATTCTAGTTCTAAATGAATTTTCTAATTTCTGTTTTATCTTGTTATCCTGTGTCTACATAAAAAAATAAAAAAATTAATTAATTGGTTAATAAGCATCATAGTGTGAAAAACATACAACATTATAAATTGTTCTTTCAAAGCAGCACCAAGTATAGCTCCCTGATAAGCAATTCCCAATGCTTAGCGTCTCAGAGTTGATTATCAGTCTGTGCGGTCTGTCCAGAGCTGGTCGCAATAGATATTTTTTTTTTTTGAAAGAAATCTCTTCTGTTCAGCAAGGATGCATTTATTTGATCAAAAATAAAGTAAAACCCATAACTCTACCATTTGAAAGAACAGCTTTCTACTTGAATATATTTTAAAATGTATTTTTCCTGTCATGGTAAACCTTCATTACTCAACCTTCAGAATTCATGCTGATTGCTGAAAAAAAACATTATTTCTTCTTCTTCTTCTTCTTCTTCTTCTTCTTCTTCTCATAGCTGTCATATGTAGTTGAAAATGGTTATGCCACTCGGTAATTGTGTGGAGGTGTTTTCATTTTTCAGTGAACAGAAACATTGAAATGTAAATATGAAATTGAAAATAGAAAGGAGAATCATTTGAAATTATTTAAAATATTTACTAACATTATTCATGTCTTTAATGTCATTTTTTTTTTTATTGCACATTTTTTTTTAAATGTATTACACATGTACAATGCAAGATATATCCTGTGTCTACATAAAAAAATAAAAAAATTAATTAATTGGTTAATAAGCATCATAGTGTGAAAAACATACAACATTATAAATTGTTCTTTCAAAGCAGCACCAAGTATAGCTCCCTGATAAGCAATTCCCAATGCTTAGCGTCTCAGAGTTGATTATCAGTCTGTGCGGTCTGTCCAGAGCTGGTCGCAATAGATGAATTGGTTACAATAAATGAAATGGAGTCAATATGTCAAAGTGTGCATGGAGAGCTGTGGACAACTCCAATAAACACTGTAGCATGACATTTTGAGCTAACAAAAATGCTCTGTCCCATGGCCTGAAAAATCCAATCACTGAGTTATATCAGAGCACTGAGAAGTTTACCGCTAATCCAATTTAACTTCAGTCGGAGAAAGAACTTAGCCAGCACACGTGTACGTCAAGCAGACGAATATGTACAGCTTTATCAGCTAATTCATGCCGCAGTTCCTCTATCTGTCATGATTACACACTATTTTATTGGCAATAATGAAAAATTAATAGGAACAATTAATTCATAATAGCCTCAAATGCACCTTCAGTGTAGAGAGGAAGTACAGCTAGCATAAAAACAGACAGCGGGAGGGAAGGGAGACAATGACGTGACATTAAAGAGAACAGGAGGTGGAATAGTCCTCTGCGCACAGACACGCTGGTTAGCCTCAGGCACACACTTTGTGTGTTTATTAAATGGACTCTAAAAGCACTTTTTCTTAAAAGCTCCGAATATGAGTAGATCATGTTGAGCTCAGTTTATCTATGTGTGCATGTGAAGAAGCAAGTGTAATGTAGGTATAAGAGGAGGACTCACACTTTACGCTATATTTGTACTGAAACATGAAACATGTTGGCTTTGGTTTTGTTTTTCTCATTGTCACAGGCTGTATACGGGACTTGAGACTCAACGGGCGGTTTATTCCTCTGGACGGTCAGGCCAGAGAGGGGGTGTCGGTGGTCAGTTCTCAAGGTGTCTCTCTGGGTTGTTCCTCTGACTCCTGCCGGAAAAACCAATGTAGCCCCCCCTTTACCTGCGTGGACTTGTGGAGAATCCATGAATGCAGGTACACAAATACACACGGTTATGGTCAAAGGTGGTCATTATTTTGCTTAAATAATAGGGATCATACAAAATGCATGGTTTTTTTTAATTTAGAACTGTCCAGAATAAGATATTTTATATAGTTAAATAATAATTGAATTTATTTATTTAAATGAAATATTTAAATGAAGTGAGAAAATTGTACACATCTTCATTCTGTTCAAAAAAGAAACAAGTTAAATAGGTTAGTTTTAATACAAATCTGATCTAATCTGCTCAATGTAAGACACACACGCAGTAGGGTTTTCCACTTAGCCAAGCCTTGTGCACTTTGGCTCTGGGGTGTGTGTCAATACGCCTCAAAGGCAGGTATGATATCTGTGGGCTGCTCTTCCCCCCGGACCTATCCACTGTCCTCTCTGACTGTGAGAGCTGTGCAGCTGCTGTGAGTTACCATGTAAGTGCACTGGTATTACAGTGGTGCACCAACTCGAGATCCAACTCCTCCCACTTTACATATCCCTAAACCTACCCATCTCCACCCACTGGATCCCATTTCCAGCCCTAAACCTACCCATTTCCACCCCCTGGATCAAATTGTCCCAATTACTCTTATACATATTGTTGTTACAAAATGTAGTTTATATATGTCCTGTTACACATTTGTACTTACACAAACCATTCGG